>NC_079193.1:1689110-1866610 GCF_029499605.1 Hyla sarda | reverse complement strand
GGCAGCGGCACCTCAGCGGGATCCATGGCCGGATCTACTGTCACGATTCGGCTTCCAGGTAGTGGATCCTCTGTGTCAGCGAGGGATTGGCGTGGACCGTGCTAGTGGACCGGTTCTAAGAGGCTACTGGTTTTCACCAGAGCCCGCCGCAAAGCGGGATGGTCTTGCTGCGGCAGTAGCAACCAGGTCGTATCCACTAGCAACGGCTCAACCTCGCTGACTGCTGAGAAGGCGTGGGACAGAAGGACTAGGCAGAGGCAAGGTCAGACGTAGCAGAAGGTCGGGGGCAGGCGGCAAGGTTCGTAGTCAGGATGGGTAGCAGAAGTTCAGGTACACAGGCTTTGGACACACTAAACGCTTTCACTGGCACAAGGCAACAAGATCCGGCAAGGGAGTGCATGGGAGGAGGTCAGATAAAGGCAGGGAGCAGATGGAAGCCAATTAAGCTAATTGGGCCAGGCACCAATCATTGGTGCACTGGCCCTTTAAGTCTCAGAGAGCTGGCGCGCGCGCGCCCTAGAGAGCGGAGCCGCGCGCGCCAGCACATGACAGCAGGGGACCGGGACGGGTAAGTGACCTGGGATGCGATTCGCGAGCGGGCGCGTCCCGCTGTGCGAATCGCATCCCCAACGGCCATGACAGTGCAGCGCTCCCGGTCAGCGGGACTGACCGGGGCGCTGCAGGGAAAAAGACGCCGTGAGCGCTCCGGGGAGGAGCGGGGACCCGGAGCGCTAGGCGTAACAGCCGGGATATGAGGATGGAATATGAGGACAGGATATGAGGACGGAATATGAGGACGGGATATGAGGCCAGGACATAAGAACGGGATATGAGGTTGGGATATGAGGACGGGATATGAGGACAAAATATGAGGACAAAATATGAGGTCGGGATGTGAGGACAGGATATAAGGACAGGATATGAGATTGATATATGAGGACTGGATAAGAGGATTGGATATGAGATTGGGATATGAGGACAGGATTTGAGGTCAGAATATGAGGATGAAATATGAGGACGGGATATAGGACATGATATGAGGAAGGAATATGAGGGTGGGATATGAGGACAAGATATGAGGACGGGATATGAGGACATGATATGAGGTAGGGATATGAGATCGATATATGAGGACTGGGTAAGAGGATTGGATATGAGATTGGGATATGAGGACAAGATATGAGGACAGGATATGAGAACTGCATAGGAAGACGAGATATGAGGACAAGATGTGAGGTCGGGATAAGAGGATATGGTCTGTAATATATGAAGACGATATGATCAGTCCTCTTCATGGTTCATTTTAAGGGATTGTCCACTATTAAAGCTTGGAAACCCTCCTCACCCCTCTTCACTAGACATAGCTGTCTATTATAACACACCGCCATATGGCTCTTGGATTTATGTCTTGGTCCAATCATAAGTCAGTGGGATCAAACAGATGAAGCAGAGCTGATTTAGTGATTTACTACCCTGGAGTTCACTTCATTCAAAAACCAAGGAGACTCCACGCCGTGTTATCACCGTCTGCTGAGCCAAAGACAACTCAGCCCGAAAATAAAGCCCAGATATATATTCCAAACTACGGGCAAAGTTCATGAAGATGTTTAAGGAATTTTCTTTTTAATTAGACAAAAATATATATTTGACCTCATGGATGATGCCCATAGGACCCCCGACCATGGGAACGGAGGGTGGCGGTGAGGAATGCCCCGTGGAGATGGCCGCGCAGGTTAATATCTCACTTTCTTAATGAATTGGTTTGAGAAGAACAAATGAGAAGAGGCGGATTGTGTGAGCGTCAATGGGGCCGGGAGTCATCTGTATGCAGAGGGTTCAGGGAGACGTCTTGTAGGAGCTAATCCACTGGGCAAACACCGTGGGGGGAACAGGCCCCCTCTAGTCATGGCCGAGCCCATTGTCTATGAGTTTACTCACTAAATCCCATGGAGGGGGGGGCAGCGCTTCTTAACCCAACATGGAATCTGGACAATCAACTTTTTTATTCATTGGGATTTCCAGGATGTTTTTATAATATTGTAGGTTTATTAAAAATATCTAAACTTTTTTTCAAGGCATTGGGAACATTTTGGAAGACAATGTGATGGGTCTGACGTCTCCGGGGAAGGGATTTATTGGAGGACGTTTTCAGGGTTTTATAATACTTTTGGCTCAATGTTTCCATATGTTCCAATGTAATTTTTTGCTCTTCTAGTTTAGGAAAGGAATTGGTTCTCCTACACAAGTTGTCCCGGCAGCCATTGGCCATTAAAGTTTTGCTACATCTAATGGTCCATAGTTTGGAGACCAGGGTCCCACACCACAACACCGAAAGTTTTAGATAGAAATGTATGGTATGTATTGTATATTTGTATAGCGCACACACAGCGGCACTCAGATACAGACATGTGAAATCCCATAGAGGTAAATAAGTCTTCATAAGACAAAACTACTGCTACTACTTGTACTGAGCCATGCAATAGTCCCATGACCATGGAAACGGGGGCAGATATGTGACGGGTATTCTGGGGGGTTCACATAGCCCTCAGGTAAGACAGTCACTCCCTTATGTTGCTATGATATGGTCAGCTGAGATCCATCCTCTGAATATTGGTTAGGGTCTACACTGTACTGTATTATCCTGGGACCTCCATGGCCATAGATCCATCCTCTGACTATGGGTTGGGGTCAGCACTGTACTGTACCTGGGACCTCCATGGCCATAGATCCATCCTCTGACTATGGGTTGGGGTCTACACTGTACTGTATTATCCTGGGACCTCCATGGCCATAGATCCATCCTCTGACTATGGATTGGGGTCTACACTGTACTGTACCTGGGACCTCCATGGCCATAGATCCATCCTCTGACTATGGGTTGGGGTCTACACTGTACTGTACCTGGGACCTCCATAACCATAGGTCCATCCTCTGACAATGGGTTGGGGTCTACACTATATTGTATTATCCTGGGACCTCCATGGCCATAGATCCTTCCTCTGACTATGGGTTGGAGTCTACACTGTACTGTACCTGGGACCTACATGGCCATAGATCCATCCTCTGACTATGGGATGGGGTCTACACTATACTGTATTATCCTGGGACCTCCATGGCCATAGATCCATCCTCTGACTACGGGGTTGGAGTCTACACTGTACCTGGGACCTCCATGGCCATAGATACATCCTCTGACTATGGGCTGGGGTGTACACTATACTGTACCTGGGACCTCCATGGCCATAGATCCATCCTCTGACTATGGGTTGAAGTCTACACTATACTGTACCTGGGACCTCCATGACCATAGATCCATCCTCTGACTATGGGTTGGGGTCTACACTGTACTGTACCTGGGACCTCCATGGCCGTAGATGCATCCTCTGACTATGGGTTGGGGTCTACACTATATTGTATTATCCTGGGACCTCCATGGCCATAGATCCTTCCTCTGACTATGGGTTGGAGTCTACACTGTACTGTACCTGGGACCTACATGGCCATAGATCCATCCTCTGACTATGGGATGGGGTCTACACTATACTGTATTATCCTGGGACCTCCATGGCCATAGATCCATCCTCTGACTACGGGGTTGGAGTCTACACTGTACCTGGGACCTCCATGGCCATAGATACATCCTCTGACTATGGGCTGGGGTGTACACTATACTGTACCTGGGACCTCCATGGCCATAGATCCATCCTCTGACTATGGGTTGAAGTCTACACTATACTGTACCTGGGACCTCCATGACCATAGATCCATCCTCTGACTATGGGTTGGGGTCTACACTGTACTGTACCTGGGACCTCCATGGCCGTAGATGCATCCTCTGACTATGGGTTGGGGTCTACACTATATTGTATTATCCTGGGACCTCCATGGCCATAGATCCTTCCTCTGACTATGGGTTGGGGTCTACACTGTACTGTACATGGGACATCCATGGCCATAGATCCATCCTTTGACTACGGGGTTGGAGTCTACACTGTACCTGGGACCTCCATGGCCATAGATACATCCTCTGACTATGGGCTGGGGTCTACACTATACTGTACCTGGGACCTCCATGACCATAGATCCATCCTCTGACTATGGGTTGGGGTCTACACTATACTGTACCTGGGATCTCCATGGCCATAGATCCATCCTCTGACTATGGGTTGGGGTCTACACTATACTGTACCTGGGACCTCCATGGCCATAGATACATCCTCTTACTATGGGCTGGGGTATACACTATACTGTACCTGGGACCTCCATGGCCATAGATCCATCCTCTTACTATGGGTTTGGGTCTACACTGTACTGTACCTGGGACCTCCATGGCCATAGATACATCCTCTGACTATGGGCTGGGGTATACACTATACTGTACCTGGGACCTCCATGGCCATAGATCCATGCTCTGACTATGGGTTGGAGTCTACACTATACTGTACCTGGGACCTCCATGACCATAGATCCATCCTCTGACTATGGGTTGGGGTCTACACTGTACTGTACCTGGGACCTCCATGGCCGTAGATGCATCCTCTGACTATGGGTTGGGGTCTACACTATATTGTATTATCCTGGGACCTCCATGGCCATAGATCCTTCCTCTGACAATGGGTTGGGGTCTACACTGTACTGTACATGGGACCTCCATGGCCATAGATCCATCCTCTGACTACGGGGTTGGAGTCTACACTGTACCTGGGACCTCCATGGCCATAGATACATCCTCTGACTATGGGCTGGGGTCTACACTATACTGTACCTGGGACCTCCATGACCATAGATCCATCCTCTGACTATGGGCTGGGGTATACACTATACTGTACCTGGGACCTCCATGGCCATAGATCAATCCTCTGACTATGGGTTGGAGTCTACACTATACTGTACCTGGGACCTCCATGATCATAGATCCATTCTCTGACTATGGGTTGGGGTCTACACTGTACTGTACCTGGGACCTCCATGGCCGTAGATGCATCCTCTGACTATGGGTTGGGGTCTACACTATATTGTATTATCCTGGGACCTCCATGGCCATAGATCCTTCCTCTGACTATGGGTTGGGGTCTACACTGTACTGTACATGGGACCTCCAGGACCATAGATCCATCCTCTGACTATGGGTTGGTGTCCACAGTGTACTGTACCTGGGACCTCCATGACCATAGATCCATCCTCTGACTATGGGTTTGGGTCTACACTATACTGTACCTGGGATCTCCATGGCCATAGATCCATCCTCTGACTGTGACGATACAATGTATCACGATGATCAGTGTAATGTGGTTACTACATTTCCCAAGACTTTTCTTTATCTTATTTACAAAAAAAAACATTACTTATGGAAGCCCCGTCCCTTTACCGCTACCATCCCAGGGGATCCCATCTGATCTCCACTTCCTGATCTTGATCTTGAAATTGCTGCTCATCCAATGGCTGGTGTCCTGTGCCAACCAATCGTTGATCAAGCATGTCCAGCCAATCCTGTGTCATTAAATGTAGATTAGGGAACCTGGTGAACGACAGAGCTGTTCAACCAATCTCTGGTGACCTTCCTCAACCAATCTCTGGTGACTTTCCTCAACCAATCTCTGGTGACTTTCCTCAACCAATCTCTGGTGACCTTCCTCAAACAATCTCAGGTTACCTTCCTCAACCAATCACTGGTATTCCTCAACCAATCACTGATGACCTTCCTCAACCAATCACTGGTGACCTTCCTCAACCAATCTCTGGTGACCTTCCTCAACCAATCTCTGGTGACCTTCCTCAACCAATCTCTGGTGACCTTCCTCAACCAATCTCTGGTGACCTTCCTCAACCAATCTCTTGTGACTTTTCTCAACCAATCACTGGTGACCTTCCAAAATCAATCACTGGTGACATTCCTCAACCAGTCTCTGTTTACCCTCCTCAACCAATCTCTGGTGACCTTCCTCAGCCAATTTCTGGTGATCTTCCTCAACCAATCTCTGTCGACCTTCCTCAACCAATCTCTGGTTACATTCCTAAATCAATCACTGTTGACCCTCCTCAACCAATCTCTGGTGACCTTCCTCAGCCAATAACTGGTGACCTTCCTAAACCAATCTCTGGTGACCTTCCTCAACCAATCTCTGGTGACCCTCCTCAACCAATCACTGGTGACCTTCCTCAACCAATCTCTGGTGACCTTCCTAAACCAATCACTGGTGACCTACCTCAACCAATCACTGGTGACCTTCCTAAACCAATCACTGGTGACCTTTCTCAACCAATCACTGGTGACCTTCCTCAACCAATCACTGGTAACCTTTCTAAACCAATCACTGGTGACCTTCCTCAACCAATCACTGGTGACCTTCCTCAACTAATCACTGGTGACCTTCCTAAACCAATCTGACTGGGACGATACAATGTATCACGATGATCAGTGTAATGTGGTTACTACATTTCCCAAGACTTTTCTTTATCTTATTTACAAAAAAAAACATTACTTATGGAAGCCCCGTCCCTTTACCGCTACCATCCCAGGGGATCCCATCTGATCTCCACTTCCTGATCTTGATCTTGAAATTGCTGCTCATCCAATGGCTGGTGTCCTGTGCCAACCAATCGTTGATCAAGCATGTCCAGCCAATCCTGTGTCATTAAATGTAGATTAGGGAACCTGGTGAACGACAGAGCTGTTCAACCAATCTCTGGTGACCTTCCTCAACCAATCTCTGGTGACTTTCCTCAACCAATCTCTAGTGACTTTCCTCAACCAATCTCTGGTGACCTTCCTCAAACAATCTCAGGTTACCTTCCTCAACCAATAACTGGTATTCCTCAACCAATCACTGATGACCTTCCTCAACCAATCACTGGTGACCTTCCTCAACCAATCCATGGTGATCTCCTTCAACCAATCTCTGGTGACCTTCCTCAACCAATCTCTGGTGACCTTCCTCAACCAATCTCTGGTGACCTTCCTCAACCAATCTCTGGTGACCTTCCTCAACCAATCACTGGTGACCTTCCAAAATCAATCACTGGTGACATTCTTCAACCAGTCTCTGTTTACCCTCCTCAACCAATCTCTGGTGACATTCCTCAACCAATCTCTGGTGACTTTTCTCAACCAATCACTGGTGACCTTCCAAAATCAATCACTGGTGACATTCTTCAACCAGTCTCTGTTTACCCTCCTCAACCAATCTCTGGTGACATTCCTCCACCAATCTCTGGTGACCTTCCTCAACCAATTTCTGGTGACCTTCCTCAACCAATCTCTGTCGACCTTCCTCAACCAATCTCTGGTTACATTCCTAAATCAATCACTGTTGACCCTCCTCAACCAATCTCTGGTGACCTTCCTCAGCCAATCACTGCTGACCTTCCTAAACCAATCACTGGTGACCTTCCTCAACCAATCTCTGGTGACTTTCCTCAACCAATCCATGGTGATCTCCATCAACCAATCTCTGTTGACCTTCCTGAACCAATCTCTGGTGACCTTCCTGAACCAATCTCTGGTGACCTTCCTCAACCAATCTCTGGTGACCTTCCTCAACCAATCTCTGGTGACCTTCCTCAACCAATCTCTGGTGACTTTTCTCAACCAATCACTGGTGACCTTCCAAAATCAATCACTGGTGACATTCCTCAACCAGTCTCTGTTTACCCTCCTCAACCAATCTCTGGTGACCTTCCTCAGCCAATTTCTGGTGATCTTCCTCAACCAATCTCTGTCGACCTTCCTCAACCAATCCCTGGTTACATTCCTAAATCAATCACTGTTGACCCTCCTCAACCAATCTCTGGTGACCTTCCTCAGCCAATAACTGGTGACCTTCCTAAACCAATCTCTGGTGACCTTCCTCAACCAATCTCTGGTGACCCTCCTCAACCAATCACTGGTGACCTTCCTCAACCAATCTCTGTTGACCCTCCTCAACCAATCTCTGGTGACCTTCCTCAGCCAATAACTGGTGACCTTCCTAAACCAATCACTGGTGACCTTCCTCAACCAATCTCTGGTGACCTTCCTAAACCAATCACTGGTGACCTACCTCAACCAATCACTGGTGACCTTCCTAAACCAATCACTGGTGACCTTTCTCAACCAATCACTGGTGACCTTCCTCAACCAATCACTGGTAACCTTTCTCAACCAATCACTGGTGACCTTCCTCAACCAATCACTGGTGACCTTCCTCAACTAATCACTGGTGACCTTCCTAAACCAATCTGACTGGGACGATACAATGTATCACGATGATCAGTGTAATGTGGTTACTACATTTCCCAAGACTTTTCTTTATCCTATTTACAAAAAAAAAACATTACTTATGGAAGCCCCGTCCCTTTACTGCTACCATCCCAGGGGATCCCATCTGATCTCCACTTCCTGATCTTGATCTTGAAATTGCTGCTCATCCAATGGCTGGTGTCCTGTGCCAACCAATCGTTGATCAAGCATGTCCAGCCAATCCTGTGTCATTAAATGTAGATTAGGGAACCTGGTGAACGACAGAGCTGTTCAACCAATCTCTGGTGACCTTCCTCAACCAATCTCTGGTGACTTTCCTCAACCAATCTCTGGTGACCTTCCTCAAACAATCTCAGGTTACCTTCCTCAACCAATCACTGGTATTCCTCAACCAATCACTGATGACCTTCCTCAACCAATCACTGGTGACCTTCCTCAACCAATCCATGGTGATCTCCCTCAACCAATCTCTGGTGACCTTCCTCAACCAATCTCTGGTGACCTTCCTCAACCAATCTCTGGTGACCTTCCTCAACCAATCTCTGGTGACCTTCCTCAACCAATCACTGGTGACCTTCCAAAATCAATCACTGGTGACATTCTTCAACCAGTCTCTGTTTACCCTCCTCAACCAATCTCTGGTGACATTCCTCAACCAATCTCTGGTGACTTTTCTCAACCAATCACTGGTGACCTTCCAAAATCAATCACTGGTGACATTCTTCAACCAGTCTCTGTTTACCCTCCTCAACCAATCTCTGGTGACATTCCTCCACCAATCTCTGGTGACCTTCCTCAACCAATTTCTGGTGACCTTCCTCAACCAATCTCTGTCGACCTTCCTCAACCAATCTCTGGTTACATTCCTAAATCAATCACTGTTGACCCTCCTCAACCAATCTCTGGTGACCTTCCTCAGCCAATCACTGCTGACCTTCCTAAACCAATCACTGGTGACCTTCCTCAACCAATCTCTGGTGACTTTCCTCAACCAATCCATGGTGATCTCCATCAACCAATCTCTGTTGACCTTCCTCAACCAATCTCTGGTGACCTTCCTGAACCAATCTCTGGTGACCTTCCTCAACCAATCTCTGGTGACCTTCCTCAACCAATCTCTGGTGACCTTCCTCAACCAATCTCTGGTGACTTTTCTCAACCAATCACTGGTGACCTTCCAAAATCAATCACTGGTGACATTCCTCAACCAGTCTCTGTTTACCCTCCTCAACCAATCTCTGGTGACCTTCCTCAGCCAATTTCTGGTGATCTTCCTCAACCAATCTCTGTCGACCTTCCTCAACCAATCCCTGGTTACATTCCTAAATCAATCACTGTTGACCCTCCTCAACCAATCTCTGGTGACCTTCCTCAGCCAATAACTGGTGACCTTCCTAAACCAATCTCTGGTGACCTTCCTCAACCAATCTCTGGTGACCCTCCTCAACCAATCACTGGTGACCTTCCTCAACCAATCTCTGGTGACCTTCCTAAACCAATCACTGGTGACCTACCTCAACCAATCACTGGTGACCTTCCTAAACCAATCACTGGTGACCTTTCTCAACCAATCACTGGTGACCTTCCTCAACCAATCACTGGTGACCTTTCTCAACCAATCACTGGTGACCTTCCTCAACCAATCACTGGTGACCTTCCTCAACTAATCACTGGTGACCTTCCTAAACCAATCACTGGTGACCTTCCTCAACCAATCTCTGATTTTCTATTTTGTTTTCTAATTGTTGGTTTCTCAACCAATCTCTGGTGACCTTCCTAAACCAATCACTGGTGACGTTTCTGTTTTTCCTCTGCTTCTCCTCTGATTTTCAGTGTTTTCCTCTGATTTTCCGTTTTGTCCTCTGATTTTCTGTTTTGTCCTCTGATTTCCTGTTTTTTTTCTCTGATTTCCTTTTTTGTCTTCTGATTTTCAGTTTTTCCTCAGATTTTCTGTTTTTCCTCTGATTCTCTGTTTTGTCCTCTGATTTTCTGTTTTGTCCTCTTATTTTCAGTTTCGTTCTCAATTCCTTTTTTGTCCTCTGATTTTCTGTTTTTTCCTCTTATTTTCTGTTTCGTTCTCATTTCCTTTTTTTGTCCTCTGATTTTCTGTTTAGTCCTCTGATTTTCTGTTTTTCCTCAGATTTTCAGTTTTTCCTCTGGTTCTCTGTTTTGTCCTCTGATTTTCTGTTTTGTCCTCTGATTTTCTGTTTCGTTCTGATTTCCTTTTTTGTCCTCTGATTTTCTGTTTTTCCTCAGATTTTTTGTTTTTCCTCTGATTCTCTGTTTTGTCCACTGATTTTCTGTTTTGTTCTGATTTTCTGTTTTGTCCTCAGATTTTTGAGGGTTCCCAGAAAAACCATCAGACTCCAGAAATCTCTGGCGAGATTCGCAGTTATATACAGTGACAACAGCGGCTGCTTCTGGAGAATATCAGTCATAGGATATGTTCACATGGCAGAAATTCCACATTGGAGATTTCGCTGCAACAGAGTCCGGTTGAATTCAATGTAAATGTATAGTAAAAAAATAATAATAACTATTTCTAATAATAATAATATAAAAATAAATAAAATAAATAAATATTAAATTAAATATGCAAAATAATATATATATATTGCACTGACCGGTTAATTATAACCTTCATACCATAGAGGTCTCCCAGATTATACACAAATTCTTATGGAGAGTAAGGGAACATTTTAAAAAACTCAAATTTTATTTAACACTGTTTAAAAATCACACATATTCAATTCTTATTGTCCCATCAGTGTCACAGGTTCAGTTTCTTCGTGCGTATTGTATCTTATACTGGAAAACTCTTCAGTCTATTTCGTATCTGCTGCGGTGTCCAGTATTGCAATAGCTGTGGATAAAGTGGAATGTGCTTAAAGGGGTATTCCAGGAAAAAAACATTTTTTATATATCAACTGGTTCCAGAAAGTTAAACAGATTACTTCTATAAAAAAATCTTAATCCTTTCAGTACTTATGAGCTTCTGAAGTTAAGGTTGTTCTTTTCTGTCTAAGTCCTCTCTGATAACACCTGTCTCAGGAAATGCAGAGTTTAGAAGCAAATCCCCATAGTAAACCTCTTCTAAACTGGGCGGTTCCCGAGACACGTGTCATCAGAGATTACTTAGACAGAAAAGAACTACCTAAACTTCAGAAGCTCATAAGTACTGAAAGGATTAAGATTTGTGTTACGCCGAGCACTCCGGGTCCCCGCTCCTCCCCGGAGCGCTCGCAACATCCTCGCTACTGCAGCGCCCCGGTCAGATCTACTGACCGGGTGCGCTGCGATACCGCCCCCAGCCGGGATGCGATTCGCGATGCGGGTGGCGCCCGCTCGCGATGCGCACCCCGGCTCCCGTACCTGACTCGCTCTCCGTCGGTCCTGTCCCGGCACGCGCGGCCTCGCTCCCTAGGGCGCGCGCGCGCCGAGTCTCTGCAATTTAAAGGGCCACTGCGCCGCTGATTGGCGCAGTGGGTCTAATCAGTCATTCACCTGTGCACTTCCCTATTTAACCTCACTTCCCCTTCCCTTCCTTGCCGGATCTTGTTGCCATTGTGCCAGTGAAAGCGTTTCCTAGTGTGTTCCTAGCCTGTGTTCCAGACCTCCTGCCGTTGCCCCTGACTACGATCCTTGCTGCCTGCCCCGACCTTCTGCTACGTCCGACCTTGCTTCTGCCTACTCCCTTGTACCGCGCCTATCTTCAGCAGTCAGAGAGGTTGAGCCGTTGCTAGTGGATACGACCTGGTTACTACCGCCGCTGCAAGACCATCCCGCTTTGCGGCGGGCTCTGGTGAATACCAGTAGTAACTTAGAACCGGTCCACTAGCACGGTCCACGCCAATCCCTCTCTGGCACAGAGGATCCACCTCCTGCCAGCCGAATCGTGACAGTAGATCCGGCCATGGATCCCGCTGAAGTTCCACTGCCAGTTGTCGCCGACCTCACCACGGTGGTCGCCCAGCAGTCGCAACAGATAGCGCAACAAGGCCATCAGCTGTCTCAACTGACCGTGATGCTACAGCAGCTACTACCACAGCTCCAGCAATCATCTCCTCCGCCAGCTCCTGCACCTCCTCCGCAGCGAGTGGCCGCTTCCGGCCTACGACTATCCTTGCCGGCTAAATTTGATGGGGACTCTAAGTTTTGCCGTGGCTTTCTTTCGCAATGTTCCCTGCACTTGGAGATGATGTCGGACCAGTTTCCTACTGAAAGGTCTAAGGTGGCTTTCGTAGTCAGCCTTCTGTCTGGGAAAGCTCTGTCATGGGCCACACCGCTCTGGGACCGCAATGACCCCGTCACTGCCTCTGTACACTCCTTCTTCTCGGAAATTCGAAGTGTCTTTGAGGAACCTGCCCGAGCCTCTTCTGCTGAGACTGCCCTGCTGAACCTGGTCCAGGGTAATTCTTCTGTTGGCGAGTACGCCATCCAATTCCGTACTCTTGCTTCCGAATTATCCTGGAATAATGAGGCCCTCTGCGCGACCTTTAAAAAAGGCCTATCCAGCAACATTAAAGATGTTCTGGCCGCAAGAGAAATTCCTGCTAACCTGCATGAACTCATTCATCTAGCCACTCGCATTGACATGCGTTTTTCCGAAAGGCGTCAGGAGCTCCGCCAGGATATGGACTTTGTTCGCACGAGGCGTTTTTTCTCCCCGGCTCCTCTCTCCTCTGGTCCTCTGCAATCCGTTCCTGTGCCTCCCGCCGTGGAGGCTATGCAAGTTGACCGGTCTCGCTTGACACCTCAAGAGAGGACACGACGCCGCATGGAGAATCTTTGCCTGTACTGTGCCGGTACCGAACACTTCCTGAAGGATTGTCCTATCCGTCCTCCCCGCCTGGAAAGACGCACGCTGACTCCGCACAAAGGTGAGACAGTTCTTGATGTTAACTCTGCCTCTCCACGCCTTACTGTGCCTGTGCGGATATCTGCCTCTACCTTCTCCTTCTCCACTAAGGCCTTCTTGGATTCCGGATCTGCAGGAAATTTTATTTTGGCCTCTCTCATCAACAGGTTCAACATCCCAGTGACCAGTCTCGCCAGACCCCTCTACATCAATTGTGTTAACAATGAAAGATTGGACTGTGCCGTGCGTTACCGCACGGAACCCCTCCTAATGTGCATCGGACCTCATCATGAAAAAATTGAGTTTTTGGTCTTCTCCAATTGCACTTCCGAAATTCTCCTTGGACTACCGTGGCTTCAACGCCATTCCCCAACCCTTGATTGGTCCACAGGAGAGATCAAGAGCTGGGGTACTTCTTGTTTCAAGGACTGTCTTCAACCGGTTTCCAGAACTCCCTGCCGTGACCCTGTGGGTCCCCCTGTAACCGGTCTCCCTAAGGCTTATATGGACTATGCAGACGTATTTTGCAAAAAACAAGCTGAGACTTTACCTCCTCACAGGCCTTATGACTGTCCTATTGACCTCCTCCCGGGCACTACTCCACCCCGGGGCAGAATTTATCCTCTGTCCGCCCCAGAGACTCTTGCTATGTCTGAATACATCCAGGAAAATTTAAAAAAGGGGTTTATCCGCAAATCCTCCTCTCCTGCCGGAGCTGGATTTTTCTTTGTGTCCAAAAAAGATGGCTCCCTACGTCCTTGCATTGATTACCGCGGACTTAATAAAATCACGGTAAAGAACCGCTACCCCCTACCTCTTATCTCAGAACTCTTTGATCGTCTTCAAGGTGCCCACATCTTTACCAAACTGGACTTAAGAGGTGCTTATAATCTCATCCGCATCAGGGAGGGGGACGAATGGAAAACTGCATTTAACACCAGAGATGGACACTTTGAGTATCTGGTCATGCCCTTTGGCCTATGCAACGCCCCTGCCGTCTTCCAAGACTTTGTTAATGAAATTTTTCGTGATCTCTTATATTCCTGTGTTGTTGTGTATCTGGACGATATTCTGATTTTTTCTGACAACTTAGAAGAACACCGCCAGCATGTCCGCATGGTTCTTCAGAGACTTCGAGACAATCAACTTTATGCCAAAATGGAGAAATGTCTGTTTGAATGTCAATCTCTTCCTTTCCTAGGATACTTGGTCTCTGGCCAGGGACTACAAATGGACCCAGATAAACTCTCTGCCATCTTAGATTGGCCACGCCCCTCCGGACTCCGTGCTATCCAACGTTTTTTGGGGTTCGCCAATTATTACAGACAATTTATTCCACATTTTTCCACTATTGTGGCTCCTATCGTAGCTTTAACCAAGAAGAATGCCAATCCTAAGTTCTGGTCTCCTCAAGCGGAAGACGCATTTAAACGGCTCAAGTCTGCCTTTTCTTCTGCTCCCGTGCTCTCCAGACCTGACCCATCTAAACCCTTCCTATTGGAGGTTGATGCCTCCTCAGTGGGAGCTGGAGCGGTCCTTCTACAAAAAAATTCTTCCAGGCATGCTGTTACTTGTGGTTTTTTTTCTAGGACCTTCTCTCCGGCAGAGAGGAACTACTCCATCGGGGATCGAGAACTACTGGCCATTAAATTGGCACTTGAGGAATGGAGGCATCTGCTGGAGGGATCAAAATTTCCAGTTATCATTTTCACCGATCACAAGAATCTCTCCTATCTCCAGTCTGTCCAACGGCTGAATCCTCGCCAGGCCAGGTGGTCGTTGTTCTTTGCCCGTTTTAACTTTGAAATTCATTTTCGCCCTGCCGACAAGAACATTAGGGCCGATGCTCTCTCTCGTTCCTCGGATGCCTCGGAAGTAGAGGTCTCTCCGCAACACATCATTCCTCCTGACTGTCTGATCTCCTCTTCTCCAGCCTCCATCAGGCAAACTCCTCCAGGGAAGACCTTTATTTCTCCACGCCAGCGTCTCGGGATTCTCAAATGGGGTCACTCCTCCCACCTCGCAGGCCATGCGGGCATCAAAAAGTCCTTGCAACTCATCTCTCGTTTCTATTGGTGGCCGACTCTGGAAACAGATGTTGTGGATTTTGTGCGGGCCTGTACTGTCTGTGCCCGGGATAAGACTCCTCGCCAGAAGCCTGCTGGTCTCCTTCACCCTCTGCCTGTCCCCGAACAGCCTTGGTCTCTGATTGGTATGGATTTTATTACTGATTTACCCCCTTCCCGTGGCAACACTGTTGTTTGGGTGGTCGTTGATCGATTCTCCAAGATGGCACATTTTATTCCTCTTCCTGGTCTTCCTTCAGCGCCTCAGTTGGCAAAACAATTTTTTGTACACATTTTTCGTCTTCACGGTTTGCCCACGCAGATTGTCTCGGATAGAGGTGTCCAATTCGTGTCTAAATTCTGGAGGGCTCTCTGTAAACAACTCAAGATTAAATTAAACTTCTCTTCTGCTTATCATCCTCAATCCAATGGGCAAGTAGAAAGAATTAACCAGGTCCTGGGTGACTATTTACGGCATTTTGTTTCCTCCCGCCAGGATGACTGGGCAGATCTTCTACCTTGGGCCGAATTCTCGTACAACTTTAGAGTCTCTGAATCTTCTGCTAAATCCCCATTTTTCATGGTGTACGGCCGTCACCCTCTTCCCCCCCTCCCTATTCCCTTGTCCTCTGGTTTGCCCACTGTAGATGAAGTGACTCGTGATCTTTCCACCATATGGAAAGAGACCCAAAATTCTCTTTTACAGGCTTCATCTCGCATGAAAAAGTTTGCCGATAAGAAAAGAAGAGCTCCCCCCATTTTTGCTCCCGGAGACAAGGTATGGCTCTCCGCTAAATATGTCCGCTTTCGTGTCCCCAGTTACAAACTGGGACCACGCTATCTTGGTCCTTTCAAAGTCTTGTGCCAAATTAATCCTGTCTCTTACAAATTTCTTCTTCCTCCTTCTCTTCGTATTCCTAATGCCTTTCACGTTTCTCTTCTTAAACCACTCATCATCAACCGTTTCTCTCCCAAACTTGTTTCTCCCACTCCTGTTTCCGGTTCTTCTGACGTCTTCTCAGTGAAGGAGATACTGGCCTCCAAGACGGTCAGAGGAAAAAGGTTCTTTTTGGTTGATTGGGAGGGCTGTGGACCTGAAGAGAGATCCTGGGAACCTGAGGACAACATCCTAGACAAAAGTCTGCTCCTCAGGTTCCCAGGCTCCAAGAAGAGGGGGAGACCCAAGGGGGGGGGTACTGTTACGCCGAGCACTCCGGGTCCCCGCTCCTCCCCGGAGCGCTCGCAACATCCTCGCTACTGCAGCGCCCCGGTCAGATCTACTGACCGGGTGCGCTGCGATACCGCCCCCAGCCGGGATGCGATTCGCGATGCGGGTGGCGCCCGCTCGCGATGCGCACCCCGGCTCCCGTACCTGACTCGCTCTCCGTCGGTCCTGTCCCGGCGCGCGCGGCCTCGCTCCCTAGGGCGCGCGCGCGCCGGGTCTCTGCGATTTAAAGGGCCACTGCGCCGCTGATTGGCGCAGTGGGTCTAATCAGTCATTCACCTGTGCACTTCCCTATTTAACCTCACTTCCCCTTCCCTTCCTTGCCGGATCTTGTTGCCATTGTGCCAGTGAAAGCGTTTCCTAGTGTGTTCCTAGCCTGTGTTCCAGACCTCCTGCCGTTGCCCCTGACTACGATCCTTGCTGCCTGCCCCGACCTTCTGCTACGTCCGACCTTGCTCTTGTCTACTCCCTTGTACCGCGCCTATCTTCAGCAGTCAGAGAGGTTGAGCCGTTGCTAGTGGATACGACCTGGTTACTACCGCCGCTGCAAGACCATCCCGCTTTGCGGCGGGCTCTGGTGAATACCAGTAGTAACTTAGAACCGGTCCACTAGCACGGTCCACGCCAATCCCTCTCTGGCACAGAGGATCCACCTCCTGCCAGCCGAATCGTGACAATTTGTTAATAGAAGTAATTTACAAATCTGTTTAACTTTCTGGAGCCAGTTGATATATAAAAAAAAAGTTTTTTCCTGGATAACCCCTTTAATAGTCTCTGTGCAAAGATTGCTCCAGTCCAGTTGGCAGTGTTTGTGTGCATGGTGTTTGTGTGCATGGTGTTTGTGTGCATGGTGTTTGTGTGCATGGTGTTTGTGTGCATGGTGTTTGTGTGCATGGTGTTTGTGTGCATGGTGTTTGTGTGTATGGTGTTTGTGTGCATGGTGTTTGTGTGTATGGTGTTTGTGTGTATGGAGTTTGTGTGCATGGTGTTTGCGTGCATGGTGTTTGCGTGTATGGTGTTTGTGTGTATGGTGTTTGTGTGCATGGTGTTTGTGTGCATGGTGTTTGTGTGCATGGTGTTTGTGTGCATGGTGTTTGTGTGTATGGTGTTTGTGTGTATGGTGTTTGTGTGCATGGTGTTTGTGTGCATGGTGTTTGTGTGTATGGTGTTTGTGTGCATGGTGTTTGTGTGCATGGTGTTTGTGTGCATGGTGTTTGTGTGTATGGTGTTTGTGTGCATGGTGTTTGTGTGCATGGTGTTTGTGTGCATGGTGTTTGTGTGCATGGTGTTTGTGTGCATGGTGTTTGTGTGTATGGTGTTTGTGTGTATGGTGTTTGTGTGCATGGTGTTTGTGTGTATGGTGTTTGTGTGTATGGTGTTTGTGTGCATGGAGTTTGTGTGTATGGTGTTTGTGTGCATGGTGTTTGTGTGTATGGTGTTTGTGTGCATGGTGTTTGTGTGTATGGTGTTTGTGTGTATGGTGTTTGTGTGTATGGTGTTTGTGTGCATGGTGTTTGTGTGCATGGTGTTTGTGTGTATGGTGTTTGTTTGTGTGTATAGTGTTTGTGTGTATGGTGTTTGTGTGTATGGTGTTTGTGTGTATGGTGTTTGTTTGTGTGTATAGTGTTTGTGTGTATGGTGTTTGTGTGTATGGTGTTTGTGTGCATGGTGTTTGTGTGTATGGTGTTTGTTTGTGTGCATGGTGTTTGTGTGCATGGTGTTTGTGTGTATGGTGTTTGTGTGCATGGTATTTGTGTGTATGTGCGTCTTTTTTTATGGCGTCAGTTCACATTTGTAGGTGTTTATTCAGACTGTGACCTTGAGTTTGTGCGGTTTTGTTGGTGACCAGTGCTATATTGCTTTGTATAGTCGGGATATAGATATTGTGTCTTAGGTATAGTCTCCTATGTTGTTGTGACCTTCCTATTTGCACATATCCCGTAACTGTTGCTAATATTGCACTGTCCGTACTTATTGCACTTTTTGTTTATTGCACCAGTTTTTTATTGCACATTTGTCCTTATTGTGCTAAACTTAAATGTATATTGCACCTTGTTATATTGCACATTGTTATATTGCACATATATATTGCACCTTGTTATATTGCACATGTATATTGCACACTGTTATATTGCACACTGTTATATTGCACATGTATATTGCACACTGTTATATTGCACACTGTTATATTGCACATGTATATTGCACACTGTTATATTGCATACTGTCCTTATTGCACTTTTGTATCTTCAGACATTGCACACAGTCTCTATTTTGGTATATTGCACATTTACCACAAGCGTAATATCCACTTAGCTTATCCTGCTGTGAAGAACGCTGCATTCAGTCTGATGGGTATTCACACGTCTTTGCCCTTTATCCTACGTGTTTCTTCCATTTGGATTCTTCAGGGATATTTTAGAGCTTTCCTTGCGGGTACGTGTCCTCATCATTCCTTTAGGTGCGTGTGGCTCTGATGGCGGCCATACTGATTTGATTTTTCGCGCGTGCTTTTATACAGCTAAGCTCCGCCCTCTTTTTGCTACGTTCACCTCTTCAGCCTATCAAACTGTCCCGTGTGTTATGACAAGGCTGGCTGTTACAGGTTCAGAGGGGTTATTGCGGTTCAACTCAGGTAGGTCCATGCCTCGTTCTGAGCTCCGTATCACGTCATGCAATCCCAGCTGCTGACACATCCTACAGGTACAAATCCTTTTGGGTTAACCCTTTATATGCCGGCTGGTTTTATGCCAAAAACCAATATCTAAATAATAATCTGAAAAATAAAAGGTATTAAAAATTTTTTTATAATAGAAAACAAATATCTATCCAATTAATAATATATCTTGTTTTATTAATTATCTTATTTGTAACAAAACAACATGCAAAAATATGTCTTTTCCTTTAATAAAACAGTACTAATAATCAAGCCCCTTTTTTCTCTGGTAAGACTTATCGCTGCGGGTGCTGGGAGCTGTCAGGTCTGGGTGGTCCTGCGTCTGTCGGGGGCAGGGAGGCTATTTTTGCTCCGGAGATTATATTATCCTTACGGTCTCTATCATTATTTGAGCAATGTGTGAGAAGGGCCGCAGTATCACAGTTTTCGGGTGTGCCAAGGATGGGTGAAGCTTCCTCCTGCCGTCTCCATCATTGTCTTAGCGCTGGTGATGATGTCATCGGAGCCGGGGGCTTTGTTACGCCCTGTCTTTTCCATAACTTGATTTCAGTCGCTGTAATCTCAGGTTCACGTTTTACTTTTGCTCAATTCTCACAGAGAAGAAAAAATAAAATCTCAAATTCAATATTTTTCCCTCCCAAGATGTCTGTAAAGGAAGTGTAAGGGAATAGCCCGGCGTGGTTCTTGTCACCGACACTGCGCTGGCACCGCCGAGCGCTCCGCGTATCTACAGCCTGAGGGGAGCGGCTTTATATTACATCGTGTCAGACGGAACAAGAACCTAAATACGGAACAATCCCCGTTCTTACATATCGGGCCTCATTTACTAAAGATTTTTCCGAGTAGATTTTGTAGCAGTTTTTGTGTTGCATGAGATTTGCACCAGAATTTCCGACAAAAAAAATAAAAACGCTACCAGGCCTGGGGCAAGGATTTTTACCACCCTAGGCAAATGCCAATTTTGCCGCCCCTGACCCTATTTTGAGCCCATTGGCTCCTCCCAATATATGGAGGCGCGCGCGATGTCAGGATGTTGGACAGACCTGTCTGCCTTGGAGGTAGCACTGCGCCCCTCCAACAGGCTGAAAAATGCCGATTATATAGTCCGGTTGGGGGTTTTGCTTGATTGGCGGGTACTTCGGATGGGTGGGTGATTCAGATGGGTGGGTGCTTCGGATGGGCGGGTGCTTTGGATGGGTGGATGCTTCGGATGGGTGGGTGCTTTGGATGTGCGGGTACTTTGGATGGGTGGGTGCTTCGGATGGGTGGTTGCTTCGTATGGGTGGGTGCTTTGGATGGTGGATGCTTTGGATGGTGGATGCTTTGGATGGTGGGTGCTTTGGATGGGTGGGTGCTTCGGATGGGTGGGTGCTTTGGATGGGTGGGTGCTTCGGATGGGTGGGTGCTTTGGATGGGTGGGTGCTTTGGATGGGTGGGTGCCTCGGATGGGTGGGTGCTTCGGATGGGTGGGTGTTTTGGATGGGTGGGTGCTTCGGATGGGTGGGTGCTTCGGATGGGTGGGTGTTTTGGATGGGTGGGTGCTTCAGATGGGTGGGTGCTTCGGATGGGTGGGTGCTTTGGATGGTGGGTGCTTTGGATGGGTGGGTGCTTCAGATGGGTCGGTGCTTCAGATGGGTGGGTGCTTTGGATGGTGGGTGCTTTGGATGGGTGGGTGCTTCGGATGGGTGGGTGCTTTGGATGGGTGGGTGCTTCGGATGGGCGGGTGCTTCGGATGCTGGCTAACTTTATTGCAGCCAGCAGTGCGGCGCCCCCCATCAAGAATGTGCTGTAGGCGGCTGCCTATTTTGCCTATAAGCAGAGCCGGCCCTAAACGCTACTGACTCTCCATTTTACTCAGAAAAGCCTCCAAAGGGGCGTGGCCATCAGGGGCATGTCTCAAAAAAATACATTTTAAAAACAAACTTACAAATTTACTTATTTTTCCACTAAAAATGTGGTGGATTTGAGAAGCCCGATAGCTCAGAAAAGGTGTAAAAAGAACAAAACGTTTGGAAAAATGGCCAAATCTAACAATAGTAAATACCATGGAAAATACCTGCCGGAAACAAAACCAGTTACTGTCAGGTTTGGAGCATAAAATCGGTGGATTACCTGAGTTTATATAGACACACCTTCACTCCTCTATGTACGCAGCGCTAACAGTCGGCGCATGCGTGGTATAGTGGTTTTCCCCGGCTGCCGGGTTACCATGGCAGCGGGGACTCTCCCTCATTGTGGCGCTGGGGGAGCGGCTTCCACAGCCGTGACGCCACTATCCTGCGCCGCTCTGATAGGGCGGGCGCACGCGCATGATGTCGGACGCCATCCGGCTGCTGACTATATAGCGGCGGGAATTATCATGCTCCCCAGTCTGCCATTGTAGCAGGGTGGAGCGGATCATTATACCTCCAACGAAACTGTGAGTAGAGGGTTGATCGGAGGGCCCGGTGTCTTTCTAGCCTGGGCCCCTGGCCCCTGGACGAATACTTATTTCATCACTTTCCAGGAACAGCTACAACAGTGATATATGTGTTTTTTATGTAGGTGTGGGAGCAACAGTGGCGGGCATACTCCGCCGCCCAGAGACGTGCCAACAAGGGCACCTGTCTATGTTAAAAATGTGACCTATTACAGGTGTGGCTACCAGACCCATTATACTGGCCCTATATTCCTTATCCTTACAGGTTGGCGACCGTCTGGATATGGGCACCAGGCACCTGACAAATTAGGTGCACTAGGCTAGGTGTGACCAGGATCGGTCCCCTGTGATGCTTACACAGTTTCACTTACTACTCTGTAAGAGTTAATTGGGGGTATAACTAACGCAATACATATCTCTACTTACATTAAGATATTATAAATCAGATACTTTTTTATCATTTATTACCCTTTACGGCTCATCCCCCCCAGTGGTTTCTCCCCTGAAGAAGTCACAAATGAAAGTGTGACAGAAACGTGTTGGGTGTTGTGGGGGTACTATTGTGAGCATGTTTGTTGGTGCTATATGTGCCTGAACAGTGGTCATTATTTGACCATATCGGGAGCTCAGGATCCATATAGGTACCATAGGGTCCTCGTGGACTCTAGTAATTAGAGCTCTGTAACCTTCACATCTATATTCGTTTGAGGTTACTATTCGGCATTTATTTTAATAGTCTACAATAAATGTTATGTTTTAAGCATATCAAGATTTCATTCCCCCGCTCTCCTTATGACATGTGACTCTTTACTCTCTAATCCTGTGATTTGGTGACTCTCTAATCCTGTGTTCTCCCTGACATGTGACCCGGTGACTCTCTAATCCTGTGCTCTCCATGACATGTGACCCGGTGACTCTCTAATCCCGTGCTTTTCATGACATGTGACCCGGTGACTCTCTAATCCCTCGCTCTACATGACATGTGACCTGGTGACTCTCTAATCCCTCGCTCTACATGACATGTGACCTGGTGACTCTCTAATCCCTCGCTCTACATGACATGTGACCTGGTGACTCTCTAATCCCTCACTCTACATGACATGTGACCCGGTGACTCTCTAATCCCTCGCTCTACATGACATGTGACCCGGTGACTCTCTAATCCTGTGCTCTACATGACATTTGACCCGGTGACTCTCTAATCCCTCGCTCTCCATGACATGTGACCCGGTGACTCTCTAATCCTGTGCTCTCCATGAAATGTGACCCGGTGACTCTCTAATTCTGTGCTCTCCATGACATGTGACTCTTTACTCTCTAATGCTGGACTTGGTGACTCTCTAATCCTGTGCGCTCCATGACATGTGACCCGGTGACTCTCTAATCCCACGCTCTACATGACATGTGACCCGGTGACTCTCTAATCCCTAGCTCTACATGACATGTGATCCAGTGACTCTCTAATCCTGTGCTCTCCATGACATGTGACTCTCTGATCCCTCGCTCTACATGACATGTGACCCGGTGACTCTCTAATCCTGTGCTCTCCATGACATGTGACCCGGTGACTCTCTAATCCCTCGCTCTACATGACATGTGACCCGGTGACTCTCTAATCCCTTGCTCTACATGACATGTGACCCGGTGACTCTCTAATCCCTCGCTCTACATGACACGTGACCCGGTGACTCTCTAATCCCTCGCTCTACATGACATGTACCCGGTGACCCTCTAATCCCTCGCTCTACATGACATGTGACCCGGTGACTCTCTAATCCCTCGCTCTACATGACATGTGAACCGGTGACTCTCTAATCCCTCGCTCTCCATGACATGTGACCTGATGACTCTTTAATCCTGCTCTCTCCATGATTGAACCCGGTGACTCCCTAATCCTGTGCTCTCCATGACATGTGACCCAGTGACTCTCTGATCCCTCGCTCTACATGACATGTGACCCGGTGACTCTCTAATCCCTCGCTCTACATGACATGTGACCCGGTGACTCTCTAATCCCTCGCTCTACATGACATGTGACCCGGTGACTCTCTAATCCCTCGCTCTACATGACATGTGATCCAGTGACTCTCTAATTCTGTGCTCTCCATGACATGTGACTCTCTAATCCCTCGCTCTACATGACATGTGACCCGGTGACTCTCTAATCCCTCGCTCTACATGACATGTACCCGGTGACCCTCTAATCCCTCGCTCTACATGACATGTGACCCGGTGACTCTCTAATCCCTCGCTCTACATGACATGTGACCCGGTGACTCTCTAATCCCTAGCTCTACATGACATGTGATCCAGTGACTCTCTAATCCTGTGCTCTCCATGACATGTGACTCTCTGATCCCTCGCTCTACATGACATGTGATCCGGTGACTCAATAATCCTGTGCTCTCCATGACATGTGACCCGGTGACTCTCTAATCCCTCGCTCTACATGACATGTGACCCGGTGACTCTCTAATCCCTTGCTCTACATGACATGTGACCCGGTGACTCTCTAATCCCTCGCTCTACATGACATGTGACCCGGTGACTCTCTAATTCCTTGCTCTACATGACATGTGACCCGGTGACTCTCTAATCCCTCGCTCTACATGACATGTGAACCGGTGACTCTCTAATCCCTCGCTCTCCATGACATGTGACCTGATGACTCTTTAATCCTGCTCTCTCCATGATTGAACCTGGTGACTCTCTAATCCCGTGCTTTCCATGACATGTGACCCAGTGACTGTCCAATCCCGCTCTCTCCATTACATATGACCTGATGCCTCTCTAATCCGATTCCTCTGGCGGTCATGACTGTTGTCTATATTTAGCCGGTGTAATCTCGGCCCGGTTGGCTGTAATTCCTCCTGATTCCGAGATCACATTGGACCTTCTGGCGGCTAAGCTGACAATTCGGCAGTTTTTCTAAGTTCTTCGAAGCTCCAGACCTTGGGTCAGGCCCGGGACAGTTGTTGTTTTCGTTCTGGAAGGGCTCGTCCAATATTTTTTCAGGTGTAGCTGAAGCGCTGGAAGAACGGTGGGAAATCCACACTAATAATATTTATCCTCCAAATTAATGAAGGAATGACACCGTAATAACCTCTTCATTCCTGGGCTGGAATGTCCCGGTGACGGCGCTGCTCCGGCAGGGAGCTCAGACCTGTCAAAGCATAATTGATATTTGTACAAGTGGAACGGAGCGTCGAGGACTTTGTTAGTCGTTGTTACGAGGGATCTGCCCTGATGTGCGATGTACGAACCCCATCATATACAGTGGTCCCTAAACATACGATAGTAATCTGTTCCAAATGGACCATCGTTTGTTGAAACCATCATATGTTGAGGGATCCGTGCAATGTAAAGTATAGGACAGTGGTCTACAACCTGCGGACCTCCAGATGTTGCAAAACTACAACACCCAGCATGCCCGGAGTTGTAGTTTTGCAACATCTGGAGGTCCGCAGGTTGAAGACCACTGGTATTGGAGGTTATACTCAGGTGTCCCCGCCGCTCCAGACCGTCACCGCTCGTCACCGCTGCCCTGGATGTCGCCCTCTATCGCTGTCGCCTTGTCCCTGAGGTGTCCCCGATGCTCCTGCAAGGTCTCTTCTTCCCCGGCATCTGCGCTCTCCGTCACCACCATCACGTTGCTACGCACATCGCTCCTATTGGATGAAGGGACGGCGTGCACAGCGACGTGATGACGACGATGGAGAGCGCGACGATGCAGAGGATCCCGAAGAGGACGCGCCGGAGCCCCGAGGACAGGTAAGTGATAGTCGGTGGACCACACGGGGCACCATAAATGGCTATCCGGGGGCAGCTGAAGAAGTCTGCGCTGCCGCATAGCCTTTTATGCGATGGCCCTGACATAAAAAAGCATCGTATGTTGAAATGATCGTATGTCGGGGCCATCGTAGATCGGGGGGTCACTGTATACACGACACCTCATAGACAATAAGGTCTTCTGTAAATCTTCATCGGCCTCATTATCTTATAGTGAAGATTTGTTTGAAGCACTTAGAGTGATCCGGTCCCCTGAGCATTAAAGGTCATGGACCCTCTACCTATCACTGTGGCCACCATACACTTGGTTTGGGTTTATAAGTTGCATTTTACATCCCTGATCCTAAAACTAAGGGGCCACAGGTGCCGGCAATCCAGTGTCCAGCCCAAGACCCCCATAGACAAACATTATCCCTACAATGGATCATGCTGGGACTGTCCTAGGAGGTCGCTGCTTCGACTCGTCAGGTCCTCAGATGTTGTCCCGCCTATTTGCGCCCTGGAAACAAGGAATCAGCATGAACACCTACAATGAGAAGATCCTGAGCTCCCATTTAATATCTATAGTTCATAATTATAATGGAACTTTCCATATAGCCCATAACTGAAGAATAGTGGGGTCATAAGTGGGGTCTATGGAGATGTTGGGAGTTATAGTAGGGCTGTGAGGGGGCTATGGACATGTTGGGGGTTATTGTAGGTTTGAGAGGAATCGATGGACATGTTAGACCTTGTAAGTAGTTGGAAACCAGACATAGGGTGGTGAGATTTCTTTTCAAGGAACGTGTCATCAGAAATTGATCTGTTGTTTAATGGCACACTGACCTCTGCTTAGAGTCCTCTGGTCTGGAGCTATGGAGAGTCGCCGGTCTGGAGCTATGGAGGTCTTGGGTCATAAAGAGCAGCAGCTCCTGGGTCATGGAGGGCAGCAGCTCTTGAGTCATAAAGAGCTACCTGGTCTTGGATCATGGAGAGATGCAGGTCTTGGGTCATGGAGAGATTCAGGTCTTGGGTCATGGAGAGATGCAGGTCTTGGGTCATGGAGAGATGCAGGTCTTGGGTCATGGAGAGATGCAGGTCTTGGGTCATGGAGAGATGCAGGTCTTGGGTCATGGAAAGATGCAGGTCTTGGGTCATGGAGAGCAGCAGGTCTTGGGTCATGGAGAACCGCAGGTTTTGGGTCATGGAGGGCTGGTAGGTCTTGGGTCATGAAAAGCCACAGGTCTTGGGTCATGGAGAGATGCAGGACTTGGGTCATGGAGAGCTGGTAGGTCTTGGGTCATGGAGAGATGCAGGACTTGGGTCATGGAGAGCTGGCAGGTTTTGGGTCATGAAGAGCCACAGTTCTTGGGTCATGGAGAATTGGCTGGTCTTGGGTCATGGAGAGTCGGCTGGTCTTGGGTCATATAAAGGCATAGGTCTTGAAACCATAGGTTATGAAGTGTCACAGGTTTTGGGTCACTGAGAGATGCATGTCTGGGTAGTGCTGGGTGGTATACCGGTTCATACCGAATACAGAAATGTTTTTCCTGCACGATATGAATTTTTCCCGTACCGCAATACCGGTTGGGTCAGCCTCAGCGCACTGGCCGCACATCAGGGAACCGGAATTCCCATGGGCGTATCCATACGCCCTACGTCCTTAAGGACTCGGGATGCAGGGCGTATGCAGACGCCCTGCTTCCTGAACAGGTTAAAGTTTATATTGTTTATTTTTGCAGCCCGGGCACAAGGAATATGTATACAGTACAGATTTCCAGCACCGGTGACCTGCAACTCACAGGAGGACGAGGTCACATAAGATCAGTTCCCTGATGTGTGGGACAGCGCAGCACTGGGCTAATAATCCGAGGGGGGAGTTAGAGAAGAAGAACAGCTCCTGTGGGTCACATGATGGGGGGGGGGGGAATACCGTTAAATACCGTGGAACTGCCATAACTTACAAAAATACCGTCATACCGTCATACACATTTTTGGTCATACCACCCAGCTCTAAGTCTGGGTCATGGAGAGCCACAGGTTTTGGGTCATGGAGAGCCACAGGTTTTGGGTCATGGAGAACCGCAGGTTTTGGGTCATGGAGAGCAGCAGATCTTGGGTCATGAAGAGCCAACAGGTTCTGGGTCATGGAGAGCCACCTGGTCTTGGGTCATGGAAAGCCGTGGATCATGAAGTGTCACAGGTCTTGGGTCATGAAGAGCCACAGATCTTGGGCCATGAAAAGCCAACAGGTCCTGGGTCATGGAGAGCTGGCAGGTCTTAAGTCATGAAGAGCCAGCAGGTCTTGGGTCATGGAAAGCCGCAGGTCTTAGATCATGGAGAGCGACAGGTTTTGGGTCATGGAGAGCTGGAAGGTCTTGGGTCATGGAGAGCAGCAGGTCTTGGGTCATGGAGAGAAGCAGGTCTTGGGTCATGAAGAGCCTGCAGGTCTTGTGTCATAGAAAGCTGCAGGTCTTGGGTCATGGAGAGCTGCAGGTCTTGGGTCATGGAGAGCCGCAGGTCTTGAGTCATGGAGAGCCGCAGGTCTTGGGTCATGGAGAGCAGCATGTCTTGGGTCATGGAGAGCAGCATGTCTTGGGTCATGGAGAGCAGCAGGTCTTGGGTCATGGAGAGCAGCAGATCTTGTGTAATCGAGAGACGCAGGTCTTGGGTCATGGAGAGCAGCAGGTCTTGGGTCATGGAAAGCAGCAGGTCTGGGTTCATGGAGAGCAGCAGCTCTTGGGTAATGGAGAGCAGCAGCTCTTGGGTAATGGAGAGCAGCAGATTTTGGGTCATGGAGAGCAGCAGGTCTTGGATCATGGAGAGCAGCAGATTTTGGGTCATGGAGAGCAGCAGGTCTTGGGTCATGGAGAGCCGCAGGTCTTGGGTCATGGAGAGCAGCAGGTCTTGGGTCATGGAGAGCAGCAGGTCTTGGGACAGGGAGAGCCGCAGGTCTTGGGTCATGGAGAGCCGCAGGTCTTGGGTCATGGAGAGCCGCAGGTCTTGGGTCATGGAAAGCAGCAGGTCTGGGTTCATGGAGAGCAGCAGCTCTTGGGTAATGGAGAGCAGCAACTCGTGGGTAATGGAGAGCAGCAGGTCTTGGATCATGGAGAGCAGCAGGTTTTGGGTCATGGAGAGCAGCAGGTCTTGGGTCATGGAGAGCCGCAGGTCTTGGGTCATGGAGAGCCGCAGGTCTTGGGTCATGGAAAGCAGCAGGTCTGGGTTCATGGAGAGCAGCAGCTCTTGGGTAATGGAGAGCAGCAGGTCTTGGATCATGGAGAGCAGCAGGTTTTGGGTCATGGAGAGCAGCAGGTCTTGGGTCATGGAGAGCAGCAGCTCTTGGGTAATGGAGAGCAGCAGGTCTTTGATCATGGAGAGCAGCAGGTTTTGGGTCATGGAGAGCAGCAGGTCTTGGGTCATGGAGAGCCACAGGTCTTGGGTCATGGAGAGCAGCAGGTCTTGGGTCATGGAGAGCCGCAGGTCTTGGGTCATGGAGAGCTGCAGGTCTTGGCTGATACCAATGACTACCCCCATCAGACACATAATGTAGATTTCCTTCCTCCCCTTTTACCTATGGGCAGTAATTAATTCTTCTTCCACTTTCTTCAGATTTGCTCATATAATTGTAATGTAATATAATCAGTCAATAGACGTCGTTTTCCTTCTTCAGCTGAATTGTAATGACAGGCGGAAAAGATTTTCTTGTCACTTTCTTGAGGAGATCTCACAGGAGGGTCCGGCAGAGAGTCATTACCCCTTCGACGGCTCTGACATCTGATGGGTTTCCTGCTTCTGCTTGTCGGGGGTTTTACAACTTTAATTCCTCGGAAGGTTCATCATCTAATTCAAGTAACTCCGCCGTACAATCACACCACTACTTATTACTCAGAGTAAACATCTGATTCTTGGCTGACTCCACGGGGTCATTCACAGTTCTAGTAGCTGCTTCTTGTAGTGACTTCATTGGCTGTGGGTTATTATGTCATTGGCATGGACGGGCAATGTGGGAACTATGGCATTTACCAGGAGTTTTGAAATTGAAGGTATAGCCTGTCCTGGTAGCCAATACTTTTCAGTTTCCTTCATTTTGTTCATGTAACAGTAAGTCCCGTGTCTGGGATACTTACTGCTACCTCCACAGGGTAAATAACCACTTGGCCAACAATTGGCTGTGGTGGACAATCGATGAAGAAGTGGTGTGGAGGTGTAAAACTCACCCAAGTGCAAAAAGAGTGCAAACATATCACTCAAAAAAGTGGAGATGGTCCATTGTAAGCCCTTCTCTGAAAGAAGAGAGACCCTGATGGTTCTCATCAAAGAGACATAGTTGAGTATTGTGACTTAATTTCAGGCAATGATTTATGGGAAAGAAAGTTTGCAAATTAGCTCTTGTCCAGAGGGAAGAAAAGTTTCATCCTAACCAAAGACCCTGGTGCTGCATCTAAGACATCTCCGAAGACAAAGACTCAACTCTGTGCTGGAGAGCAAGAACCTGGGGCCACCAGTGGAGCCCCTGATAAGTTATTCTGACTCCTGGATGTGCAACCTAAACTGTGACGCAGGGCACTTTGTTGGTCAATGCTAAAAGAGGAACCAGGGGCTCTGATGCCCCGATCTCACAGCAATAGCTGCCTGAGCATGCTGGAAGACGCAGTTTCGCAATGGCTAGAAGAGTGAGAGAAAAAGTGGGAGCGATGAACTCCCAAATGAATTCCAGCACCCTGGGGTCACCACTCCCAGGGCACTTTTGCACCTCGGATCTTACTCTATCCGATCCTTTGTACAGATCCATCAGGAACAGTTTACTTCAGGGACAGTTGCTGGTCTCCATAGCCAACCCTGGTACACCTGCCCCGCTGTGTGGTTCCCCGTCCTGCCTTGGTGGTCCTCCACACCGCCAACTAACAGGAAAGATACTACACTTTATCTTAGCCAAAAGGGCTTTGGGGCACATTGGTGGGTGGGTGGGTAGGCCTTGGCAAGAGGGCATTTGGTTGAGCTATGGTCAGTGAGGCACCATCTTAGATATGATGACCTTAGTATTTATGTCTAGTATGGTTAGTACAGGTTGGGCTTCCACCTATGGTAGATGGAAGTAACTGAGGGGGTGGTCACAAAGGGGAAAGTCAGCTGAACTGTGGTTATTGTGTATACAAAGTACTAAGGCGCAGGGGGGGTCCGAAAATCCCTCTTCATCTGGTCAAGAAATGGCCCGGAGGCTTAGACTTTGGATCAACATGATGAGGAAAAGGGTAGGATGGTGAGGGGTTAATAGGGAGGGTGGTGAGTGTATGGGGTGAGGGGTGACAACCACAGAGAACTGGCACCAATAGTCAACACAGCGCCACCCACTGTCCTTTTCACATAATCTGCAGCTGTTGTTATACTTCAGTGTTGTTACTATTTTACGGTATTGCTACTATTATACAGTGTTGTTACTATCATACAGTATTGTTACTATTTTACGGTATTGTTACTATTATACAGTATTGTTACTATTATACAGTGTTGTTACTATCATACAGTATTGTTACTATTATACAGTATTGTTACTATCATACAGTATTGTTACTATTTTACGGTATTGTTACTATTATACAGTATTGTTACTATCATACAGTATTGTTACTATTATACAGTATTGTTACTATCATACAGTATTGTTACTATTTTACGGTATTGTTACTATTATACAGTATTGTTACTATCATACAGTATTGTTACTATTTTACGGTATTGTTACTATCATACAGTATTGTTACTATCATACAGTATTGTTACTATTTTACGGTATTTTTACTATTATACAGTATTGTTACTATTATACAGTGTTGTTACTATTTTACGATATTGTTACTATTATACAGTGATGTTACTATTATACAGTGTTGTTACTATTTTAAGGTATTGTTACTATTATACAGTAGTGATACCATTATACAGTATTGTTACTATCATACAGTATTGTTATTATTTTACGGTATTGTTACTATTATACAGTATTGTTACTATTATACAGTGTTGTTACTATTTTAAGGTATTGTTACTATTATACAGTAGTGATACCATTATACAGTATTGTTAATATTTTACGGTATTGTTACTATCATACAGTATTGTTACTATTTTATGGTATTGTTACTATTTTACAGTATTGTTACTATTATACAGTGTTGTTACTATTATACAGTATTGTTACTATTATACAGTATTGTTACTATTATACAGTGTTGTTACTATTTTAAGGTATTGTTACTATTATACAGTAGTGATACCATTATACAGTATTGTTACTATCATACAGTATTGTTATTATTTTACGGTATTGTTACTATTATAAAGTGTTGTTACTATTTTAAGGTATTGTTACTATTATACAGAAGTGATACCATTATACAGTATTGTTAATATTTTACGGTATTGTTACTATCATACAGTATTGTTACTATTTTATGGTATTGTTACTATTTTACAGAATTGTTACTATTATACAGTATTGTTACTATCATACAGTATTGTTACTATTTTACAGTATTGTTACTATTATACAGTATTGTTACTATTATACAGTGTTGTTACTATTATACAGTGTTGTTACTATTATACAGTGTTGTTACTATTTTAAGGTATTGTTACTATTATACAGTAGTGATACCATTATACAGTATTGTTACTATCATACAGTATTGTTATTATTTTACGGTATTGTTACTATTATACGGTATTGTTACTATTATACAGTATTGTTACTATTTTACGGTATTGTTACTATTATACAGTGTTGTTACTATTATACAGTGTTGTTACTATTATACAGTGTTGTTACTATTTTAAGGTATTGTTACTATTATACAGTAGTGATACCATTATACAGTATTGTTACTATCATACAGTATTGTTATTATTTTACGGTATTGTTACTATTATACAGTATTGTTACTATTATACAGTGTTGTTGCTATTTTAAGGTATTGTTACTATTATACAGAAGTGATACCATTATACAGTATTGTTAATATTTTACGGTATTGTTGCTATCATACAGTATTGTTACTATTTTATGGTATTGTTACTATTTTATGGTATTGTTACTATTATACAGTGTTGTTACTATTATACAGAAGTGTTACTATTAAACATTATTTTTGTATTTATGGGCACAATAACGGGGAAGTCAATAGCAGATACAGAACAGGGCACCATGTAGCCTATGGCCGCCCCTCCTCCCGTTTATGTGACAGTTTGAATCATTACATTGCATCAGTTCAGGAAAAGACGAGGTAAAACACTTCTGCGGCCGATACATTGTAGCAGCTCCTTCTTCTGCGGCCGATACATTGTAGCAGCTCCTCCTTCTGCGGATGATACATTGTAGCAGCTCCTCCTTCTGTGGCTGATACATTGTAGCAGCTCCTTCTTCTGCGGCTGATACATTGTAGTAGCTCCTCCTTCTGCGGATGATACATTGTAGTAGCTCCTCCTTCTGTGGCTGATACATTGTAGCAGCTCCTCCTTCTGTGGCTGATACATTGTAGCAGCTCCTCCGTCTGTGGCCGATACATTGTAGCAGCTCCTCCTTCTGTGGCTGATACATTGTAGCAGCTCCTCCTTCTGCAACTGATACATTGTAGCAGCTCCTCCTTCTGCGGCTGATACATTGTAGCAGCTCCTTCTTCTGCGGCCGATACATTGTAGCAGCTCCTTCTTCTGCGTCCGATACATTGTAGCAGCTCCTCCTTCTGTGGCCGATACATTGTAGCAGCTCCTCCTTCTGCGGATGATACATTGTAGCAGCTCCTCCTTTCTGCGGCTGATACATTGTAGCAGCATCTCCTTCTGCGACTGATACATTGTAGTAGCTCCTCCTTCTGTGGCTGATACATTGTAGCAGCTCCACCTTCTGCAACTGATACATTCACATAATCTGCAGCTGTTGTTATACTTCAGTGTTGTTACTATTTTACGGTATTGCTACTATTATACAGTGTTGTTACTATCATACAGTATTGTTACTATTTTACGGTATTGTTACTATTATACAGTATTGTTACTATTATACAGTGTTGTTACTATCATACAGTATTGTTACTATTATACAGTATTGTTACTATCATACAGTATTGTTACTATTTTACGGTATTGTTACTATTATACAGTATTGTTACTATCATACAGTATTGTTACTATTTTACGGTATTGTTACTATCATACAGTATTGTTACTATCATACAGTATTGTTACTATTTTACGGTATTTTTACTATTATACAGTATTGTTACTATTATACAGTGTTGTTACTATTTTACGATATTGTTACTATTATACAGTGATGTTACTATTATACAGTGTTGTTACTATTTTAAGGTATTGTTACTATTATACAGTAGTGATACCATTATACAGTATTGTTACTATCATACAGTATTGTTATTATTTTACGGTATTGTTACTATTATACAGTATTGTTACTATTATACAGTGTTGTTACTATTTTAAGGTATTGTTACTATTATACAGTAGTGGTACCATTATACAGTATTGTTAATATTTTACGGTATTGTTACTATCATACAGTATTGTTACTATTTTATGGTATTGTTACTATTTTACAGTATTGTTACTATTATACAGTGTTGTTACTATCATACAGTATTGTTACTATTTTACAGTATTGTTACTATTATACAGTGTTGTTACTATTTTAAGGTATTGTTACTATTATACAGTAGTGATACCATTATACAGTATTGTTACTATCATACAGTATTGTTATTATTTTACGGTATTGTTACTATTATAAAGTGTTGTTACTATTTTAAGGTATTGTTACTATTATACAGAAGTGATACCATTATACAGTATTGTTAATATTTTACGGTATTGTTACTATCATACAGTATTGTTACTATTTTATGGTATTGTTACTATTTTACAGAATTGTTACTATTATACAGTATTGTTACTATCATACAGTATTGTTACTATTTTACAGTATTGTTACTATTATACAGTATTGTTACTATTATACAGTGTTGTTACTATTTTACGATATTGTTACTATTATACAGTGTTGTTACTATTATACAGTGTTGTTACTATTATACAGTGTTGTTACTATTTTAAGGTATTGTTACTATTATACAGTAGTGATACCATTATACAGTATTGTTACTATCATACAGTATTGTTATTATTTTACGGTATTGTTACTATTATACAGTATTGTTACTATTATACAGTGTTGTTGCTATTTTAAGGTATTGTTACTATTATACAGAAGTGATACCATTATACAGTATTGTTAATATTTTACGGTATTGTTGCTATCATACAGTATTGTTACTATTTTATGGTATTGTTACTATTTTATGGTATTGTTACTATTATACAGTGTTGTTACTATTATACAGAAGTGTTACTATTAAACATTATTTTTGTATTTATGGGCACAATAACGGGGAAGTCAATAGCAGATACAGAACAGGGCACCATGTAGCCTATGGCCGCCCCTCCTCCCGTTTATGTGACCGTTTGAATCATTACATTGCATCAGTTCAGGAAAAGACGAGGTAAAACACTTCTGCGGCCGATACATTGTAGCAGCTCCTTCTTCTGCGGCCGATACATTGTAGCAGCTCCTCCTTCTGCGGATGATACATTGTAGCAGCTCCTCCTTCTGTGGCTGATACATTGTAGCAGCTCCTTCTTCTGCGGCTGATACATTGTAGCAGCTCCTCCTTCTGCGGATGATACATTGTAGTAGCTCCTCCTTCTGTGGCTGATACATTGTAGCAGCTCCTCCTTCTGTGGCTGATACATTGTAGCAGCTCCTCCGTCTGTGGCCGATACATTGTAGCAGCTCCTCCTTCTGTGGCTGATACATTGTAGCAGCTCCTCCTTCTGCAACTGATACATTGTAGCAGCTCCTCCTTCTGCGGCTGATACATTGTAGCAGCTCCTTCTTCTGCGGCCGATACATTGTAGCAGCTCCTTCTTCTGCGTCCGATACATTGTAGCAGCTCCTCCTTCTGTGGCCGATACATTGTAGCAGCTCCTCCTTCTGCGGATGATACATTGTAGCAGCTCCTCCTTTCTGCGGCTGATACATTGTAGCAGCATCTCCTTCTGCGGCTGATACATTGTAGTAGCTCCTCCTTCTGTGGCTGATACATTGTAGCAGCTCCACCTTCTGCAACTGATACATTGTAGCAGCTCCTCCTTTCTGCGGCTGATACATTGTAGCAGGATCTCCTTCTGCGGATGATACATTGTAGCAGCTCCTCCTTTCTGCGGCTGATACATTGTAGCAGCATCTCCTTCTGCGGCTGATACATTGTAGCAGCTCCTCCTTCTGCAACTGATACATTGTAGCAGCTCCTTCTTCTGCGGATGATACATTGTAGCAGCTCCTCCTTATGTGGCTGATACATTGTAGCAGCTCCTCCTTCTGTGGCTGATACATTGTAGCAGCTCCTCCTTCTGCAACTGATACTTGGTAGCAGCTCCTCCTTCTGTGGCCGATACATTGTAGCAGCTCCTCCTTCTGCGGCTGATACATTGTAGCAGCTCCTCCTTCTGCGGCTGATACATTGTAGCAGCTCCTCCTTCTGCGGCTGATACATTGTAGCAGCTCCTCCTTCTGCGGCTGATACATTGTAGCAGCTCCTCCTTCTGCGGCTGATACATTGTAGCAGCTCCTCCTTCTGCGGCTGATACATTGTAGCAGCTCCTCCTTCTGCGGCTGATACATTGTAGCAGCTCCTCCTTCTGCGGCTGATACATTGTAGCAGCTCCTCCTTCTGTGGCTGATACATTGTAGCAGCTCCTCCTTCTGCAACTGATACTTGGTAGCAGCTCCTCCTTCTGTGGCCGATACATTGTAGCAGCTCCTCCTTCTGCGGCTGATACATTGTAGCAGCTCCTCCTTCTGCGGCTGATACATTGTAGCAGCTCCTCCTTCTGCGGCTGATACATTGTAGCAGCTCCTCCTTCTGCGGCTGATACATTGTAGCAGCTCCTCCTTCTGCGGCTGATACATTGTAGCAGCTCCTCCTTCTGCGGCTGATACATTGTAGCAGCTCCTCCTTCTGCGGCTGATACATTGTAGCAGCTCCTCCTTCTGCGGCTGATACATTGTAGCAGCTCCTCCTTCTGCGGCTGATACATTGTAGCAGCTCCTCCTTCTGCGGCTGATACATTGTAGCAGCTCCTCCTTCTGTGGCTGATACATTGTAGCAGTTCCTCCTTCTATGGCTGATACATTGTAGCAGCTCCTCCTTCTGTGGCCGATACATTGTAGCAGCTCCTCCTTCTGCGGATGATACATTGTAGCAGCTCCTCCTTTCTGCGGCTGATACATTGTAGCAGCATCTCCTTCTGCGGCTGATACATTGTAGTAGCTCCTCCTTCTGTGGCTGACACATTGTAGCAGCTCCTCCTTCTGTGGCTGATACATTGTAGCAGCTCATCCTTCTGTGGCTGATACATTGTAGCAGCTCCTCCTTCTGCAACGGATACATAGTAGCAGCTCCTCCTTCTGTGGCCGATACATTGTAGCAGCTCCTCCTTCTGCGGCTGATACATTGTAGCAGCTCCTCCTTCTGCGGCTGATACATTGTAGCAGATCCTCCTTCTGCGGCTGATACATTGTAGCAGCTCCTCCTTCTGTGGCTGATACATTGTAGCAGCTCCTCCTTCTGAGGCTGATACATTGTAGCATCCTCCTTCTGCCGATGATACATTGTAGCAGCTTCTCCTTCTGCAGCTGATACATTGTAGCAGCTCCTCCTTCTGAGGCTGATACATTGTAGCAGCTCCTCCTTCTGTGGCTAATACATTGTAGGATCTCCTCCTTCTGCGGCTGATATATTGTAGCAGCTCCTCCTTCTGCGGCTGATACATTGTAGCAGCTCCTCCTTCTGTGGCTGATACATTGTAGGATCTCCTCCTTCTGCGGCTGATACATTGTAGCAGCTCCTCCTTCTGCGGCTGATACATTGTAGCAGCTCCTCCTTCTGCGGCTGATACATTGTAGCAGCTCCTCCTTCTGCGGCTGATACATTGTAGCAGCTCCTCCTTCTGCGGCTGATACATTGTAGCAGCTCCTCCTTCTGCGGATGATACATTGTAGCAGCTCCTCCTTCTGCGGCTGATACATTGTAGCAGCTCCTCCTTCTGCGGCTGATACATTGTAGCAGCTCCTCCTTCTGCGGCTGATACATTGTAGTAGTTCCTCCTTCTGTGGCTGATACATTGTAGCAGCTCCTCCTTCTGCGGCTGATACATTGTAGCAGCTCCTCCTTCTGCGGCTGATACATTGTAGCAGCTCATCCTTCTGCGGCTGATACATTGTAGCAGCTCCTCCTTCTGCGGCTGATACATTGTAGCAGCTCCTCCTTCTGTGGCTGATACATTGTAGCAGCTCCTCCTGTGGCTGATACATTGTAGCAGCTCCTCCTTCTGTGGCTGATACATTGTAGCAGCTCCTCCTTCTGCGGCTGATACATTGTAGCAGCTCCTCCTTCTGCGGCTGATACATTGTAGCAGCTCATCCTTCTGCGGCTGATACATTGTAACAGCTTCTCCTTCAGCGGCTGATACATTGTAGCAGATCCTCCTTCTGTGGCTGATACATTGTAGCAGCTCCTATTTCCGCGGCTGATACATTGTAGCAGCTCCTCCTTCTGCGGTTGATACATTGTAGCAGCTCCTCCTTCTTCGGCTGATACATTGTAGCAGCTCCTCCTTCTGCGACTGATACATTGTAGCAGCTCCTCCTTCTGCGGCTGATACATTGTAGCAGCTCCTCCTTCTGTGGCTGATACATTGTAGCAGCTCCTCCTTCTGCAACTGATACTTAGTAGCAGCTCCTCCTTCTGTGGCCGATACATTGTAGCAGCTCCTCCTTCTGCGGCTGATACATTGTAGCAGCTCCTCCTTCTGCGGCTGATACATTGTAGCAGCTCCTCCTTCTGCGGCTGATACATTGTAGCAGCTCCTCCTTCTGCGGCTGATACATTGTAGCAGCTCCTCCTTCTGCGGCTGATACATTGTAGCAGCTCCTCCTTCTGCGGCTGATACATTGTAGCAGCTCCTCCTTCTGCGGCTGATACATTGTAGCAGCTCCTCCTTCTGCGGCTGATACATTGTAGCAGCTCCTCCTTCTGCGGCTGATACATTGTAGCAGCTCCTCCTTCTGCGGCTGATACATTGTAGCAGCTCCTCCTTCTGTGGCTGATACATTGTAGCAGTTCCTCCTTCTATGGCTGATACATTGTAGCAGTTCCTCCTTCTATGGCTGATACATTGTAGCAGCTCCTCCTTCTGTGGCCGATACATTGTAGCAGCTCCTCCTTCTGCGGATGATACATTGTAGCAGCTCCTCCTTTCTGCGGCTGATACATTGTAGCAGCATCTCCTTCTGCGGCAGATACATTGTAGTAGCTCCTCCTTCTGTGGCTGACACATTGTAGCAGCTCCTCCTTCTGTGGCTGATACATTGTAGCAGCTCATCCTTCTGTGGCTGATACATTGTAGCAGCTCATCCTTCTGTGGCTGATACATTGTAGCAGCTCCTCCTTCTGCAACGGATACATAGTAGCAGCTCCTCCTTCTGTGGCCGATACATTGTAGCAGCTCCTCCTTCTGCGGCTGATACATTGTAGCAGATCCTCCTTCTGCGGCTGATACATTGTAGCAGCTCCTCCTTCTGTGGCTGATACATTGTAGCAGTTCCTCCTTCTATGGCTGATACATTGTAGCAGCTCCTCCTTCTGTGGCTGATACATTGTAGCAGCTCCTCCTTCTGCGGTTGATACATTGTAGCAGATCCTCCTTCTGAGGCTGATACATTGTAGCATCCTCCTTCTGCCGATGATACATTGTAGCAGCTTCTCCTTCTGCAGCTGATACATTGTAGCAGCTCCTCCTTCTGAGGCTGATACATTGTAGCAGCTCCTCCTTCTGTGGCTAATACATTGTAGGATCTCCTCCTTCTGCGGCTGATACATTGTAGCAGCTCCTCCTTCTGCGTATGATACATTGTAGCAGCTCCTCCTTCTGCGGCTGATACATTGTAGCAGCTCCTCCTTCTGCGGCTGATACATTGTAGCAGCTCCTCCTTCTGCGGCTGATACATTGTAGCAGCTCCTCCTTCTGCGGCTGATACATTGTAGCAGCTCCTCCTTCTGCGGATGATACATTGTAGCAGCTCCTCCTTCTGCGGCTGATACATTGTAGCAGCTCCTCCTTCTGCGGCTGATACATTGTAGCAGCTCCTCCTTCTGTGGCTGATACATTGTAGTAGTTCCTCCTTCTGTGGCTGATACATTGTAGCAGCTCCTCCTTCTGCGGCTGATACATTGTAGCAGCTCCTCCTTCTGCGGCTGATAAATTGTAGCAGCTCATCCTTCTGCGGCTGATACATTGTAGCAGCTCCTCCTTCTGCGGCTGATACATTGTAGCAGCTCCTCCTTCTGTGGCTGATACATTGTAGCAGCTCCTCCTGTGGCTGATACATTGTAGCAGCTCCTCCTTCTGTGGCTGATACATTGTAGCAGCTCCTCCTTCTGCGGCTGATACATTGTAGTAGCTCCTCCTTCTGCAGCTGATACATTGTAGCAGCTCCTCCTTCTGCGGCTGATACATTGTAGCAGCTCATCCTTCTGCGGCTGATACATTGTAACAGCTTCTCCTTCAGCGGCTGATACATTGTAGCAGATCCTCCTTCTGTGGCTGATACATTGTAGCAGCTCCTATTTCCGCGGCTGATACATTGTAGCAGCTCCTCCTTCTGCGGCTGATACATTGTAGCAGCTCCTCCTTCTTCGGCTGATACATTGTAGCAGCTCCTCCTTCTGCGACTGATACATTGTAGCAGCTCCTCCTTCTGCGGCTGATACATTGTAGCAGCTCCTCCTTCTGCGGCTGATACATTGTAGCAGCTCCTCCTTCTGCGGCTGATACATTGTAGCAGCTCCTCCTTCTGCGGCTGATACATTGTAGCAGCTCCTCCTTCTGTGGCTGATACATTGTAGCAGCTCCTCCTTTTGCGGCTGATACATTGTAGCAGCTCCTCCTTCTGCGGCTGATACATTGTAGCAGCTCCTCCTTCTGCGGCTGATACTTTGTAGCAGCTCCTCCTTCTGCGGCTGATACATTGTAGCAGCTCCTCCTTCTGCGGCTGATACATTGTAGCAGCTCCTCCTTCTGTGGCTGCTACATTGTAGCAGCTCCTCCTTCTGTGGCTGCTACATTGTATCAGCTCCTCCTTCTTAGGCTGATACATTGTAGCAGCTCCTCCTTCTGTGGCTGATACATTGTAGTAGCTCCTCCTTCTGCGGCTGATACATTGTAGCAGCTCCTCCTTCTGTGGCTGATACATTGTAGTAGCTCCTCCTTCTGCGGCTGATACATTGTAGCAGCTCCTCCTTCTGTGGCTGATACATTGTAGCAGCTCCTCCTTCTGCGGCTGATACATTGTATCAGCTCCTCCTTCTGCGGCTGATACATTGTAGCATCTCCTCCTTTTGTGGCTGATACATTGTAGTAGCTCCTCCTTCTGCAGCTGATACATGGTAGCAGCTCCTCCTTCTGTGGCTGATACATTGTAGTAGCTCCTCCTTCTGCGGCTGATACATTGTATCAGCTCCTCCTTCTGCGGCTGATACATTGTAGCAGCTCCTCCTTCTGTGGCTGATACATTGTAGTAGCTCCTCCTTCTGTGGCTGATACATTGTAGTAGCTCCTCCTTCTGCAACTGATACTTAGTAGCAGCTCCTCCTTCTGTGGCCGATACATTGTAGTAGCTCCTCCTTCTGCGGCTGATACATTGTAGCAGCTCCTCCTTCTGCGGCTGATATATTGTATCAGCTCCTCCTTCTGCGGCTGATACATTGTAGCAGCTCCTCCTTCTGTGGCTGATACATTGTAGTAGCTCCTCCTTCTGTGGCTGATACATTGTAGTAGCTCCTCCTTCTGCAGCTGATACATGGTAGCAGCTCCTCCTTCTGTGGCTGATACATTGTAGTAGCTCCTCCTTCTGCGGCTGATACATTGTAGTAGCTCCTCCTTCTGCGGCTGATACATTGTAGCAGCTCCACCACATTGATACGTTTCCCGGGAGCAGTTGTGACCCCTGATATAATAGGCTGTTGCCAGCTCCGTCCTGTACGTGTTGCCGGGAGCGCGGTGGGATCTGACCTCATGTTCTATAGGTAATTGCTTAATTTCCTCCTCTGCTCCATGTGAACACGCTCATTTTTCATCCGCGTGAGTGCGCACATTCCCCAACCCCCCCCCTCCCCCCGGTCCCCCATGTGACACCTTAAATCAGATTTATTTGACAAAAAACTCCAGAGCCTCCTGGTTCACAAACATTCCTGGTCTTATGTCAATGGACGTAAATATGGCGTCTCTGATGGAAACGTTCGCAGGAGTTCTAATTGTTTCCATGGATAAATATAATAATGGCGGCGAGCGCTGATGGATTCGCCTGCGCTGACGGTTACTATTACGGCTGATCATCATTTATAGCCATTTATATCAGCGCAGAATCATTACACAAATAAAATACGGATTTCTGGCCAATAATGATAACCAGCTGCTGCTCCCGAGTGTTTTCTCAAGTGTTACCGATTTCTCCGCTCACAGCTTTACGTCGCCCTCCAACCGCCATCAAATATTTCTCAAAGGCCAATTGGACGCAACATGTGAGCGAACAGTTCCGGGAAAATCCAAATTAATCATAGAAGACGGTGAAATAGAGCGATTCAGAGAAAAAATAAAAATGGCTTCAGCCACCCGTGAAATGCGATAATTTAGCTCTGGTTATTATAGGAAAATATCACAGGATATAGTGCACAAGTGCAGCAACAACCAAGATGGAAGTGCCACAGAGTCACCAAGAACACTGGATATACGATATAAGACAATATAATATATACGATATATAAGACAATATAATATATACAATATATAAGACAATATAATAAATACGATATATAAGACAATATAACACGTACGATACATAAGACAATATAATATATACGATATATAAGACAATATAATATATACGATATATAAGACAATATAATAAATACGATATATAAGACAATATAACACGTACGATACATAAGACAATATAATATATACGATATATAAGACAATATAATATATACGATATATAAGACAATGTAATATATGCGATATAAGACAATATAATATATACGATATATAAGACAATGTAACATGTACGATATATAAGACAATATAATATGTACAATATAATATATACGATATAAGACAATATAATATATACGATATAAGACAATATAATATATACAATGTATAACACAATATAATATATACGATATAAGACAATATAATATATACGATATAAGACAATATAATATATACGATATAAGACAATATAATATATACGATGTATAACACAATATAATATATACGATATAAGACAATATAATATGTACGATATATAAGACAATATAATATATATGATGTATAACACAATATAATATATACAATATATAAGAAAATATAATATGTAGGATATATAAGACAATATAATATATATGATATATAAGACAATATAACATGTACGATATATAAGACAATATAATATGTACAATATATAAGACAATATAATATATACGATGTATAACACAATATAATATATACGATATATAAGACAATATAATATATACGATGTATAACACAATATAATATATACGATATAAGACAATATAATATATACGATATATAAGACAATATAATATATACGATATATAAGACAATATAATATATACGATATAAGACAATATAATATGTACGATATATAAGACAATATAATATATACGATATATAAGACAATATAATATATACGATGTATAACACAATATAATATATACAATATATAAGACAATATAATATGTACGATATATAAGAGAATATAATATATACAATATATAAGACAATATAATATGTACGATATATAAGACAATATAATATGTACAATATATAAGACAATATAATATATACGATGTATAACACAATATAATATATACGATATATAAGACAATATAATATGTACGATATATAAGACAATATAATATATACGATATATAAGACAATATAATATATACGATATAAGACAATATAATATGTACGATATATAAGAGAATATAATATATACAATATATAAGACAATATAATATATACGATGTATAAGACAATATAAAATATACGATATAAGACAATATAATATGTACGATATATAAGACAATATAATATATACCATATATAAGACAATATAATCTATACGATATATAAGACAATATAATATATACAATATATAAGACAATATAATATGTACGATATATAAGACAATATATTATATACGATATATAAGACAATATAATATATACGATGTATAACACAATATAATATATACGATATAAGACAATATAATATGTACGATATATAAGACAATATAATATATACGATGTATAACACAATATAATATATACGATATATAAGACAATATAATATGTGCGATATATAAGACAATTTAATATATACGATATATAAGACAATATAATATATACAATATAAGACAATATAATATGTTCGATATAAGAGAATATAATATATACAATATATAAGACAATATAATATATACGATGTATAAAACAATATAAAATATACGATATAAGACAATATAATATGTACGATACATAAGACAATATAATATATACCATATATAAGACAATATAATCTATACGATATATAAGAAAATATAATATATACAATATATAAGACAATATAATATGTACGATATATAAGACAATATATTATATACGATATATAAGACAATATAACATATACGATATAAGACAATATAATATGTACGATATATAAGACAATATAATATATACAATATATAAGACAATATAATATATATGATATATAAGACAATATAATATATACAATATATTAGACAATATAATATCTACAATATATAAGACAATATAATATATACGATATATAAGACAATATAATATGTACGATATATAAGACAATATAATAAATACGATATATAAGACAATTTAATATGTACGATATATAAGACAATATAAAATATACAAAATTTTTAGCCTAAAGTCTATGTGCGTGTTATACGCCGATATAGCCCCAGGAAAGGCAGGGGGAGAGAGGCCGTCGCTGCCCGCTTCTCTCCCCCTGCCTTCCCTGGGGTCTAGAGCCCTGCTGCCGGCCCTTCTCTCCCCCTGGCTATCGGCGCCGCTAACTATCGGTACCGGCGCCGATAGCCAGGGGGAGAGAAGGGGCAGCCGCACCCATTGCCGGCGCCGCTGCCCCGTTGCCTCCCCCCATCCCCGGTGGCATAATTACCTGAGTCGGGTCCGCGCTGCTGCAGGCCTCCGGCGTGCGTCCCCCTCGTCGTTGCTATGCGCTGAACGGCGCAGCGCATAACGTCAGTGTGCTGTGCCGTGCATAGCAACGACGCAGGGGACGCACGCCGGAGGCCTGCAGCAGCGCGGACCCGACTCAGGTAATTATGCCACCGGGGATGGGGGGAGGCAACGGGGCAGCGGCGCCGGCAATGGGTGCCGCTGCCCCTTCTCTCCCCCTGGCTGTCGGCGCCGGCACCGATAGTCAGTGGGACAGAACGGGCAGCGGCGCCGATAGCCAGGGGGTGAGAAGGGCCGACAGCAGCGCTCTAGACCCCAGGAAAGGCAGGGGGAGAGAAGCGGGCAGCGACGGCCTCTCTCCCCCTGCCTTTCCTGGGGGTGTATCGGGGTATACACGCGCACACACGCACCCTCATTTTACCATGGATATTTGGGTAAAAAACTTTTTTTACCCAAATATCCTTGGTAAAATGAGGGTGCGTGTTATAGGCCGATGCGTGGTATACCCCGATAAATACGGTAATATATACAATATAAGACAACATAATATAAACGATATAAGACAATATAATATATACGATGTATAACACAATATAATATATACGATATAAGACAATATAATATGTACGATATATAAGACAATATAATATATATGATGTATAACACAATATAATATATACGATGTATAGCACAATATAATATATACGATATATAACACAATATAATATGTACGATATATAAGACAATATAATATGTATGATATATAAGACAATATAATATGTACAACATATAAGACAATATAATATATACGATGTATAAGACAATATAATATATACGATATATAAGACAATATAATATATACGATGTATAACACAATATAATATATACGACATAAGACAATACAATATGTACGATATATAAGACAATATAATATATACGATGTATAACACAATATAATATATACGATATATAAGACAATATAATATATACGATATATAAGACAATATAATATATACGATGTATAAGACAATATAAAATATACGATGTATAAGACAATATAAAATATACGATATAAGACAATATAATATGTACGATATATAAGACAGTATAATATACCATATATAAGACAATATAATCTATACGATATATAAGACAATATAATATATACAATATATAAGACAATATAATATATACGATATATAAGACAATATAATATATACAATATATAAGACAATATAATATATACAATGTATAAGACAATATAATATATACGATGTATAAGACAATATAATATATACAATGTATAAGACAATATAATATATACGATATAAGACAATATAATATGTACAATATATAAGACAATATAATGTATACAATATATAAGACAATATAATATGTACAATATATAAGACAATATAATATATACAATATATAAGACAATATAATATATACGATGTATAAGACAATATATACGATATATGAGACAATATAATATATACGATATATAAGACAATATAATATATACGATATAAAACAATATAATATGTACGATATATAAGACAATATAATATGTACGATATATAAGACAATATAATATATACGATGTATAAGACAATATAATATATACGATATATAAGACAATATTATATATACGATTATAAGACAATATATACGATATATAAGATAATATAATATGTACGATATATAAGACAATATAATAAATACGATATATAAGACAATATAATATATACGATGTGTAAGACAATATAATATATACAATATAATATATACAATATAAAAGACAATATAATATGTACGATATATAAGACAATATAATATATACAATATATAAGACAATATAATATATACGATATAAAAGACAATATAATATATACGATATAAAACAATATAATATGTACGATATATAAGACAATATAATATGTACGATATATAAGACAATATAATATATACGATATAAAACAATATAATATGTACGATATATAAGACAATATAATATGTACGATATATAAGACAATATAATATATACGATGTATAAGACAATATAATATATACGATATATAAGACAATATTATATATACGATTATAAGACAATATATACGATATATAAGATAATATAATATGTACGATATATAAGACAATATAATAAATACGATATATAAGACAATATAATATGTACGATATATAAGACAATATAATATTTACGATATAAAACAATATAATATGTACGATATATAAGACAATATAATATATACGATATATAAGACAATATTATATATACGATTATAAGACAATATATACGATATATAAGATAATATAATATGTACGATTTATAAGACAATATAATAAATACGATATATAAGACAATATAATATGTACGATATATAAGACAATAAAATATATACGATATAAGACAATATAATATATACGATATAAAACAATATAATATGTACGATATATAAGACAATATAATATGTACGATATATAAGACAATATAATATATACGATGTATAAGACAATATAATATATACGATATATAAGACAATATTATATATACGATTATAAGACAATATATACGATATATAAGATAATATAATATGTACGATATATAAGACAATATAATATGTACGATATATAAGACAATATAATATATACGATATAAAAGACAATATAATATGTACGATATATAAGACAATATAATATATACAATATATAAGACAATATAATATATATGATGTATAAGACAATATAATATATACAATATAAGACAATATAATATGTACGATATATAAAACAATATAATATATACAATATATAAGACAATATAATATATACGATGTATAAGACAATATAATATATACTATATAAGACAATATAATATGTACTATATATAAGACAATATAATATGTATGATATATAAGACAATATAATATATACGATATATAAGACAATATAATATATACGATATATAAGACAATATAATATATACGATATATAAGACAATATAATATGAACGATATATGAGACAATTTAATATGTACGATATATAAGACAATATAATATGAACGATATTAGACAATATAATATATACGATATATAAGACAATATAATATGTACGATATATAAGACAATATAATATATACGATATATAAGACAATATAATATGTACGATATATAAGACAATATAATATATACGATATATAAGACAATTTAATATGTACGATATATAAGACAATATAATATGAACGATATTAGACAATATAATATATACGATATATAAGACAATATAATATATACGATATATAAGACAATATAATATGTACGATATATAAGAGAACATAATATATACGATATATAAAACAATATAATATGTACGATATATAAGACAATATAATAATTATGATATATAAGACAATATAATATATACGATATATAAGACAATATAATATGTACGATATATAAGACAATATAATATGTACAATATATAAGACAATATAATATGTATGATATATAAGACAATATAATATGTACGATGTATAACACAATATAATATATACGATATATAAGACAATATATGTACGATATATAAGACAATATAATATGTACAATATATAAGACAATATAATAATTATGATATATAAGACAATATAATATATAGGGTATATAAGACAATATAATATATACGATATACAAGACAATATAATATGTACGATATATAAGACAATATAATATGTACAATATATAAGACAATATAATATGTACGATGTATAACACAATATAATATGTACGATATATAAGACAATATAATATGTACGATATATAAGACAATATAATATGTACGATATATAAGACAATAGAATATGTACGATATATAAGACAATATAATATATACGATATATAAAACAATATAATATATACGATATATAAGACAATATAATATGTATGATATATAAGACAATATAATATAGAATCCCCAGCACAGACTGGTCAGTATAAGACCTTGTTCATACAACAGAACTTCAGAAGTGGAATCCAGTGGAAAAATTTCGAGCGGTCCCAGCACCACCATTTTCTGCAAGCACCCGCTATTTGCGGAATGTCTGGGCAGGATGTGTAAGTAGTTGGTGGGTCCCAACATGTTTCTCCCATAAACAGAGAGGATCATCAGGGGACAGGAACGGGGGAATTGTAAGATGTAGACAGATATCAATTATTAACATGGATGCAATTAAACAATCCCGATTCATAGACTCCACAGGGTCACTACAGAGCCCACCCACCAATGATGCATGTGACTTTAGGGCCGTATACCTTCACTAGGGGATTCTAATGTATAACTGAGGAGGAGGTCAAACTTAAGACAGGAGAAACAAATGATCAAAATATCTAAAAAGATATCTCAGGTCTTCATCACCAAAGAAGTGGGGAGAGGGATCAACGACAAGGCAACTCCTCCCTCCAGACACACTGACATCTGCACAGGTCATAGAGCATGCCCACTACACTCTCTTATAGAAGATAAAAGGTGATGATGGTCACAGCTCACCTCCTTGGCCTCCATGCATATTGACCACTGTACAGGTCCTTGAACATGCCCACTACACTCTCCCATAGAAGATAATAGGTGATGATGGTCGTAGCTCACCTCCTTGCCCTCAATGCATACTGACTTCTGTACAGGTCATAGAGCATGCCCACTATACTTTCCCATAGAAATGTATAGGTGATTGTTTACTGCTCACCTCCTTCCCTCCAGGCACACTGACCTCTGCAGAGGTCACAGAGCATGCCCACTATACTCTCCCATAGAAGTTAATAGATGATGATGATGATGAAGATTTGTAACATGTTTCTTATATAGTAGATCAGGACACATTGCAGGGTTCTTTTAGCATAAAGCAGCGGTTTCCAAAATTTGGACTTCTAACTGTAAAACTACAACTTCCAGCTTTGTGCATACTGGGGGTTGTGGTTTTGCAGCATTGGGATGTCCAGCGGTCAGTGTATAACCTATAGGGTTGTCCAGCCATGCTGGGAGTTGTAGTTTTGCAGCATTGGGATGTCCAGCAGTATAACCTATAGGGCAGCGGCCTACAAACTGTGGACCTCTAGCTGTTGCAAAGCAACTACTCTCAGCATGCTCAGACAGGTGTAGTCCTATCTATGATCACCACTAGGGGCAGTGTATCTTTAATAGGTGGGGATAGATAAACTGTCCGCCATAGACATCTGTGTCTCCTGGAAGCCAAGTCTACAGATAAAATGTATCACTCAATTGAGAAATGTCTCTAAAACCTGAGCTCTGGCTCCTCGGCGTGGTCACATGTTCATCTGTTCTGGGAGCACCCCCCCCCCCCCCGGCTGCTGACAAATACATTTATACATCAGGAAACTTAAAGAAGCCCAGAAGGAGTTTGCGTATCCTTAAGAGGATTACTGAGGCACCAGGCTCTGATGTTGCTCGCTTTTTATACAGACATAAGACGAAAATTAAATCCGGTGACCTTCAGGAGTAATCTCGCACATTTGCCGCTCTCGACACAAACTTTCCAGGCCAATTTTTCCCATTTTAGCCGGTGTTTCCCCTGCAGAGAGTCTACGGACTGGCCCGTAATGTAAAAGAATAAAAATTAAAACTGCAGTACTCCTCATGGCCACCAGGCGGGTCAGAGAGCACAGTCTTTCCTCCCTACTTTACAGTGCCATGATTTGTAAATGATGCCTCAAAATAAGTGTGTAAAGCAGTAGAGGGTTAATAACAACACAAAAAATGTTTCCATCAATAATTTAATGGCCACTTTTATTCTCAGAACAAAGAAGGGGCTCATAGAAAAAATCTAAATGGGGTCCCATTCCAGTGCTGGGTTGAACCATCATTTACTGGGGGCACTTGTTGCTCCATCATCGGTCGCTGTGGGAGGCCACCATTGCTCTCCAACCATTTCCCGTTTATTTGTTGCTGTGATCTTCTAAAAGGGAGGGATAAAGCTACGTGAGATGACATTATGGTATATACGCCCATGAGAAAACCCAAACCATAGAGTTATGGTCTTATATGTAACTCTGGGATGTTATGGGGTTGGGTTGGACCCCATGGCTACACCAGGCCCATTGTTGTGCCCATTGTTGTGCCCATTGTTGTACCTTGAAGCTCTCACATACAATTGTAGCGTGTGCGTACTATGCTGGATACAGTGATGGGGTCCTTTAGTCTAGTACATTGTTCCCCTGCACTATATAATGCATCCACCAGATATTACCACTAGGGGCAGCTTTTATTTTTGCCTCTTTGGACCTGAACAGGACTTTCAGGCAGAGTTCTCTCTTTTTTGCTGATTTTATAGAAGCTGCATGAGATGCCCTTATATTATATATGAGAGAACCGCATAGACAGCGCTGAGCTGTAGTGGGGCAGGACTGGACCCCATTATTGTGCTGTCCCCATTGCTGTACCTATGAATCTACCATTGTATACACCGGGCAGCTGATTAGTGAAGGTAAATCATTAACCTTGTCATTTACTTGATAGATAATGGCTGAAACACTGAGGAATTGAACGACTCATCTTCATGTGCTATGTAGGTTCTATATGTTCTGTATATTATGTACATATAAATTCTATATGTTCTGTATATTATGTACGTATATATTCTATATGTTCTGTATATTATGTACGTATATATTTTATATGTTCTGTATATTATGTATGTATATATTCTATATGTTCTGTATATTATGTACGTATATATTCTATATGTTCTGTATATTATGTATGTATATATTCTATATGTTCTGTATATTATGTACGTATATATTCTATATGTTCTGTATATTATGTACGTATATATTCTATATGTTCTGTATATTATGTACGTATATATTCTATATGTTCTGTATATTATGTACGTATATATTCTATATGTTATGTATGTATATATTATATATGTTCTGTATATTATGTACGTATATATTCTATATGTTCTGTATATTATGCAAGTATATATTCTCTATGTTCTGTATATTATGCAAGTATATATTCTCTATGTTCTGTATATTATGTACGTATATATTCTATATGTTCTGTATATTATGTATGTATATATTTTATATGTTCTGTATATTATGTACGTATATATTCTATATGTTCTGTATATTATGTATGTATATATTCTATATGTTATGTATGTATATATTATATATGTTCTGTATATTATGTACGTATATATTCTATATGTTCTGTATATTATGTACGTATATATTCTATATGTTCTGTATGTATATATTATATATGTTCTGTATATTATGTACGTATATATTATATATGTTCTGTATATTATGTATGTATATATTCTATATGTTCTGTATATTATGTACGTATATATTCTATATGTTCTGTATATTATGTACGTATATATTCTATATGTTCTGTATATTATGTATGTATATATTCTATATGTTCTGTATATTATGTACGTATATATTCTATATGTTCTGTATGTATATATTATATATGTTCTGTATATTATGTACGTATATATTATATATGTTCTGTATATTATGTACGTATATATTCTATATGTTTTGTATATTATGTACGTATAAATTTTATATGTTCTGTATATTATGTTTGTTATGTGTGTTATGTATTTTTTGTATTTTCTGTATGTTCTGTATGTTATACATGTTCTGTATGTTATGTATGTTCTGTGTTCTTTATGTTCTGTATATTATGTATGTTCTGTATGTTATATATATTATGTATGTTCTGTATGTTATATATATTATGTATGTTCTGTATGTTATATATATATTATGTATGTTCTGTATGTTATATATATATATTATGTATGTTCTGTATGTTATATATATATTATGTATGTTCTGTATGTTATATATATATTATGAATGTTCTGTATGTTATATATATATTATGTATGTTCTGTATGTTATATATTATGTATGTTCTGTATGTTATATATATTATGTATGTTCTGTATGTTATATATATATATATATATATTATGTATGTTCTGTATGTTATATATTATGTATGTTCTGTATGTTATATATATTATGTATGTTCTGTATGTTATATATATTATGTATGTTCTGTATGTTATATATATATATATTATGTATGTTCTGTATGTTATATATTATGTATGTTCTGTATGTTATATATATTATGTATGTTCTGTATGTTATATATATTATGTATGTTCTGTATGTTATATATTATGTATGTTCTGTATGTTATATATTATGTATGTTCTGTATGTTATATATATTATGTATGTTCTGTATGTTATATATATTATGTATGTTATATATTATGTATGTTCTGTATGTTATATATATTATGTATGTTCTGTATGTTATATATTATGTATGTTCTGTATGTTATATATATTATGTATGTTCTGTATGTTATATATTATGTATGTTCTGTATGTTATATATATTATGTATGTTCTGTATGTTATATATATTATGTATGTTCTGTATGTTATATATATAATGTATGTTCTGTATGTTATATGTATTATGTATGTTCTGTATGTTATATATATTATGTATGTTCTGTATGTTATATATATTATGTATGTTCTGTATGTTATATATATTATGTATGTTCTGTATGTTATATATATTATGTATGTTCTGTATGTTATATATATTATGTATGTTCTGTATGTTATATATATAATGTATGTTCTGTATGTTACATAATATATATAACATACAGAACATACATAATATATATAACATACAGAACATACATAATATATATATGTTCTGTATGTTATATATATTATGTATGTTCTGTATGTTATATATATTATGTATGTTCTGTATGTTATATATATTATGTATGTTCTGTATGTTATATATATTATGTATGTTCTGTATGTTATATATATTATGTATGTTCTGTATGTTATATATATATATTATGTATGTTCTGTATGTTATATATATTATGTATGTTTCTCATGTTCTTTATCTTATGTACGTTACACATGATAATTGAAGCTTGTAACTTCAAATAGTCTGACACTGATGATCATACACCCCCCGAGCCTCCCGTCACCCCCATAAATCGCCCTCCTCCGCCCCAGGTGCGCTTTACCTGCTCTTTACTATTACTGGGATGTCATTACATTTTATAGCTCCAGCTGCAATAAACCCTTCAATGGACACGATGATTGAGTCTTAGGATTTTCCGAACTCACAGCCCCCCCACCATACAGCTGCCCCCCCTCCCACCATACAGCTGGGCCCCCCCACCATACAGCTGGGCCCCCCCCACCATACAGCTGCCCCCCACCAAACAGCTGCCCCCCCACCATACAGCTGGGCACCCCCACCATACAACTGCCTCCCCCCACCATACAGCTGGGCACCCCCACCATACAACTGCCCCCCCCCCACCATACAGCTAGGCCCCCCCACCATACAGCTGCCCCCCCTCTCACCATACAGCTGGCCCCCCCCCCCACCATACAGCTGCCCCCCCCCCATACAGCTGGGCCCCCCACCATACAGCTGGGCCCCCCACCATAAAGCTGCCCCCCCCAGCATATAGCTGCCTCCCCACCATACAGCTGCCCCCCCACCTTACAGCTGCCCCCCCCCCCACCATACAGCTGCCCCCCTCCGACCATACAGCTGCCCCCCCACCATACAGCTGCCCCCCCACCATACAGCTGGGCCCCCCCCACCATACAGCTGCCAACCCAAGCATACAGCTGCCCCCACCATACAGCTGCCCCCCACCATACAGCTGCCCCCCCACCATAAAGCTGCCCCCCCACCATACAGCTGGCCCCCCCACCATACAGCTGCCCCCCCCCCCCCCACCATACAGCTGGGCCCCCCCACCATACAGCTGCCCCCCCTTCCACCATACAGCTGCCCCCCCCCCCACCATACAGCTGCCCCCCCCCACCATACAGCTGGGCCCCCTCACCATACAGCTGCCCCCCCCACCATACTGCTGCCCCCCCACCATACAGCTGGGCCCCTCTATCAGTCTATGGACCCCCCCTCAATATGACATCACTCCAATCCAGGCTGCTAATGGAAACAAATCCCATCGTTTTTATAAAAAATGGAGGCCGAGGGTAATTAGAGAACATTTCCTCATAGTATGTGACCCCCCCCCCCCCTTTGTAATCATTCACCTAACGTAATTATAATTATGTATTACCCCCCATTTATAATTCAGTATATGACCCTCAACCATTTATGCTTAGATATATGACCCCCACCTTTATAATGAGATATATGACCCCCACCTTTATAATGAGATATATGACCCCAACCTTTATATTTAGGTATATGACCCCCCCCCACACACACACACACCATTCATAATTAGGTGTAAGGGGGAAATAGAGAGGACTGTGCAGCTGTAACTATATGACCACAAGGTTATCTCTATGATCATAGAGATGAGTGCAGGGAGTGGATAGAGAGGACTGTGCAGCTCTAACTGTATGACCACACAGTTCTCTCTATGATCATAGAGATGAGTGCAGGGAGTGGATAGAGAGGACTGTGCAGCTGTAACTATATGACCACACAGTTCTCTCTATGATCATAGAGATGAGTGCAGGGAGTGGATAGAGAGGACTGTGCAGCTGTAACTATATGACCACACAGTTCTCTCTATGATCATAGAGATGAGTGCAGGGAGGGGATAGAGAGGACTGTACAGCTGTATCTGTATGACCACACAGTTCTCTCTATGATCATAGAGATGAGTGAAGAGAGGGGATAGAGAGGACTGTGCGGCTGTATCTGTATGACCACACAGTTCTCTCTATGATCATAGAGATGAGTGCAAGGAGGGGATAGAGAGGATTGTGCAGCTGTAACTGTATGACCACACAGTTCTCTCTATGATCATAGTGATGAGTGCAGGGAGGGGATAGAGAGGACTGTGCAGCTGTAACTGTATGACCAAACAGTTCTCTCTATGATCATAGAGATGAGTGCAGAGAGGGGACAGAGAGGACTGTGCAGCTGTAACTTTATGATCACACAGTTCTCTCTATGATCATATAGATTGTAACTGTATGACCACACAGTTCTCTCTATGATCCTAGAGATGAGTGTAGGGAGGGGATAGAGAGGACTGTGCAGCTGTATCTGTATGACAAAACAGTTCTCTCTATGATCATATAGATAAGTGCAGGGAGGGGATAGAGAGGACTGTGCAGCTGTAACTGTATGACCACACAGTTCCCTCTATGATCATAGAGATGAGTGCAGGGAGGGGATAGAGACGACTGTGCAGCTGTATCTGTATGACCACACAGTTCTCTCTATGATCATAGTGATGAGTGCAGGGAGGGGATAGAGAGGACTGCGCAGCTCTATCTGTATGACCACACAGTTCTCTCTATGATCATATTGATGAGTGCAGGGAGGGGATAGAGAGGACTGCGCAGCTCTATCTGTATGACCACACAGTTCTCTCTATGATCATATAGATGAGTGCAGGGAGGGGATAGAGAGGACTGTGCAGCTGTATCTGTATGACCACACAGTTCTCTCTATGATCATATAGATGAGTGCAGGGAGGGGATAGAGAGGACTGTGCAGCTGTATCTGTATGACCACACAGTTCTCTCTATGATCATATAGAGGAGTGCTGGGAGGGGATAGAGAGGACTGTGCAGCTGTATCTGTATGACCACACAGTTCTCTCTATGATCATAGAGATGAGTACAGGGAGGGGATAGAGAGGACTGTACAGCTGTAAATGTATGACCACGCAGTTCTCTCTATGATCATAGAGATGAGTGCAGGGAGGGGATAGAGAGGACTGTGCAGCTGTATCTGTATGACCACGCAGTTCTCTCTATGATCATAGAGATGAGTGCAGGGAGGGGATAGAGAGGACTGTGCAGCTGTATCTATATGACCACACAGTTCTCTCTATGATCATAGAGATGAGTGCAGGGAGGGGATAGAGAGGACTGTGCAGCTGTATCTGTATGACCACACAGTCCTCTCTATGATCATAGAGATGAGTGAAGAGAGGGGATAGAGAGGACTGTGCAGCTGTAACTATATGACCACACAGTTCTCTCTATGATCATAGAGATGAATGCAGGGAGGGGATAGAGAGGACTGTGCAGCTGTATCTGTATGACCACACAGTTCTCTCTATGATCATAGAGATGAGTGCAGGGAGGGGATAGAGAGGACTGTGCAGCTGTATCTGTATGACCACGCAGTTCTCTCTATGATCATATAGATGAGTGCATGGAGGGGATAGAGAGGACTGCGCAGCTGTAACTATATGACCACACAGTTCTCTCTATGATCATAGAGATGAGTGCAGAGAGGGGATAGAGAGGACTGTGCTGCTGTAACTATATGACCACACAGTTCTCTCTATGATCATAGAGATGAGTGCAGGGAGGGGATAGAGAGGACTGTGCAGCTGTATCTGTATGACCACACAGTTCTCTCTATGATCATAGAGATGAGTGCAGGGAGGGGATAGAGAGGACTGTGCAGCTGTATCTGTATGACCACACAGTTCTCTCTATGATCATAGAGATGAGCGCAGGGAGGGGATAGAGAGGACTGTGCAGCTGTATCTGTATGACCACACAGTTCTCTCTATCATCATAGAGATGAGTGCAGGGAGGGGATAGAGAGGACTGTGATGCTGTAACTATATGACCACACAGTTCTCTCTATGATCATAGAGATGAGTGCAGGGAGGGGATAGAGAGGACTGTGCAGCTGTATCTGTATGACCACACAGTTCTCTCTATGATCATAGAGATGAGTGCAGGGAGGGGATAGAGAGGACTGTGCAGCTGTATCTGTATGACCACACAGTTCTGTCTATGATCATAGAGATGAGTGCAGGGAGGGGATAGAGAGGGACTGTGCAGCTGTATCTGTATGACCACACAGTTCTCTCTATGATCATAGAGATGAGTGCAGGGAGGGGATAGAGAGGACTGTGCAGCTGTATCTGTATGACCACACAGTTCTCTCTATGATCATAGAGATGAGTGCAGGGAGGGGATAGAGAGGACTGTGCAGCTGTAACTATATGACCACACAGTTCTCTCTACGATCATAGAGATGAGTGCAGGGAGGGGATAGAGAGGACTGTGCAGCTGTATCTGTATGACCACACAGTTCTCTCTATGATCATAGAGATGAGTGCATGGAGGGGATAGAGAGGACTGTGCAGCTGTATCTGTATGACCACACAGTTCTCTCTATGATCATATAGAGGAGTGCTGGGAGGGGATAGAGAGGACTGTGCAGAGTTTTTCCTGTACAGTCTTTTCAGGGGCATGATGGGAGTTTTAGTTTTGCATTACCTGGTAATTTCACAAAACATTGTAGTGTTGTGACAGTTGTCAGGGCATGATGGAGTTGTAGTTATGAAACATCTGTTACATATTAATGCTCATAGTTGGGACTTAGTTACATATTGAACAGTGCCCGATATGTCTGGACCCGCACTCGCCGTTCTCTGCAGGGGCTGACTATAGTGGCTCCTGTCTGGAGATTTGGGGGGATCTTTGGGGGCTTTAGTGGTTCAGTATGTCCCGCGTGTGGTTCTCGTGACTTTTGGCGCTGCCCGTAGCTGTCGCTGGTTTCTGGAGGTCCCTGAAGCATGAAGTAACATCTCAAAAAAATCCTCCCTTGTTTTATTTGGCAGCAAAACTAGAAAATAACTCCCATAAATTTGTGACCCTTCACACAAATATTCCGAGCATCTACACATCTGATTTTACTAAACTCCAGCGTGCCGTTTGTGGTGGGGGCCCCGAGCCCCGCAACGTTTGAGTGGGATCGATACATGACTGTAACATCTGATGATTACGGACAATACAGTGTTATTACCGAACAGAGCCCCTCCCCCCATATATCTAATGACCCCTGCATGGTTATCACCCGGCTGTCCTGAGATCCTGAATGTCACATGAGTTTAAGGTATCCGTGTTAAAGGGGTACTCTGACATCAGGTTATAAAAATACTGCAGAAGCTCATAGCATTGCCACCTGTCTGCCCCAGTCCTGAAATCACAAAAAGGTTCTCAGTCCTGTACTTCCTGGCAGATCAGTTTTCTCGGGACTACAATTCCCATAATGCCCTGCTTCCCCTCAACTCTTTATGTTCTCCCACACTACCTACTCTGCTGCCATAGCACTCCTAGTCCTTCACTTGACTTCAATGGGCAGGAAAATATGCTGCAAAAAATATGAAGCAAAAATATGCTATGTGTGACCCTACCCTTATAAAAATGACCCCTAGGGGTCCCCATACCATCCAGAACATAATCCTGTCCATCTGCAGCATCATCTTAGTCCCAGCTGAAGCACAGGAAGGGACAAAGTCCAGGAAGTTATTTCAGGACTAGCACTCCTCAGTGCTCACACCTGTCTATCAGACTGCAGCATGAAAGCAGAGAGGAAGGGGTTACAGAGAAGCCTGCAGTGATTGGATGAAGAGACCAGAGAGGAAGGGGTTACAGAGCAGCCTGCAGTGATTGGATGAAGAGACCCAGGGAGGAAGGGGTTACAGAGCAGCCTGCAGTGATTGGATGAAGCGACCCAGGGAGGAGGGGCTTACAGAGCAGCCTGCAGTGATTGGATGAAGAGACCCAGGGAGGAAGGGGTTACAGAGCAGCCTGCAGTGATGGATGAAGAGACCCAGGGAGGAGGGGGTTACAGAGCAGCCTGCAGTGATTGGATGAAGAGACACAGGGAGGAAGGGGTTACAGAGCAGCCTGCAGTGATTGGATGAAGAGACCCAGGGAGGAAGGGGTTACAGAGCAGCCTGCAGTGATTGGATGAAGAGACCCAGAGAGGAAGGGGTTACAGAGCAGCCTGCAGTGATTGGATGAAGAGACCCAGAGAGGAAGGGGTTACAAAGCAGAAATGTTTCTATATAATGAAGTATTCCTCACAGGAAGGGATTGCAGGTAACACAGATTTATTCCCTTTGTATATATATATAGATCTCCTCTCCTCTGTATATATATATATATAGATCTCCTCTCCTCTGTGTATATATATATAGATCTCCTCTCCTCTGTATATATATATATATAGATCTCCTCTCCTCTGTGTATATATATATAGATCTCCTCTCCTCTGTATATATATATATATATAGATCTCCTCTCCTCTGTATATATATATATATATATATATATATATATATATATATATATATATATAGATCTCCTCTCCTCTGTGTATATATATATATAGATCTCCTCTCCTCTGTATATATATATATATATATATAGATCTCCTCTCCTCTGTATATATATATATATATATATATATATAGATCTCCTCTCCTCTGTGTATATATATATATATATAGATCTCCTCTCCTCTGTGTATATACATAGATCTCCTCTCCTCTGTATATATATTGCAGTAAAACATGTTTTGCTATACACATGTTTATTCCCTTTGTGTATATATATATATATAGATCTCCTCTCCTCTGTATATATATATATATATATATATATATATATATCTCCTCTCCTCTGTATATATATATATATATATATATATATATATATATATATAGATCTCCTCTCCTCTGTATATATATATATATAGATCTCCTCTCCTCTGTATATATATATATTGCAGTAACACAGGTTTTGCTATACACATGTTTATTCCCTTTGTGTATATATATATATATATATATATATATATATATATATATCTCCTCTCCTCTGTATATATATATATATATATATATATAGATCTCCTCTCCTCTGTGTATATATATATATATATATATATATATATATATATATATATATAGATCTCCTCTCCTCTGTATATATATATAGATCTCCTCTCCTCTGTATATATATATAGATCTCCTCTCCTCTGTATATATATATATATATATATAGATCTCCTCTCCTCTGTATATATATATATTGCAGTAACACAGGTTTTGCTATACACATGTTTATTCCCTTTGTCTGTATTGGAACTAAACCAAAAAAGGAGGAAAAAAAGCAAATTGGACATAATGTCACCAAACTCCAAAAATGGTCCGGACACAATTATTGGCCCCTTAACTTAATATTTCGTTGCTCACCCTTTTGGAAAAAATAATTGAAATCAGTGTCTTCCTATAACCATCAATAAGCTCCTTACACCTCTCAGCCGGAATGTTGGACCACTCTTCCTATAACCATCAATAAGCTCCTTACACCTCTCAGTCGGAATGTTGGACCACTCTTCCTATAACCATCAATAAGCTTCTTATACCTCTCAGCCGGAATGTTGGACCACTCTTCCTATAACCATCAATAAGCTTCTTACACCTCTCAGCCGGAATGTTGGACTCTTCCTTTACAAACTGCTCCAGGTCTCTTATTGGACGGCGCCTTTTCCCAACAGTAATTATAAGATCTCTCCACAGGTGATCAATGGGATTTAGATCTGGACTCATTGCTGACACTTCAGAACTCTCCAGCGCTTTGTTGTTATCCATTTCTGGGGCTTTTTGACGTATGTTTGGGGTCATTGTTCTGCTGGAAGACCCAAGATCTCAGACACAAACCCAGCTTTCTGACACTGGGCTGTACAGTGCGACCCAAAATCCATTGGTAATCCTCAGATTTCATGATGTCTTGTACACATTCAAGGCCCCCAGTGCCAGAGGCAGCAAAACAACCCAAAACATCACTGACCTCCCCCATATGTCACTGTAGGTACTGTGCTCTTTTCTTTGTAGGCCTCATTCCGTTTTCGGTAAACAGTAGAATGATGGGCTTTACCAAAAAGATCTATCTTGGTCTCATCTGTCCACAAGACGTTTTCCCAGAAGGATTTTGGTTACTCAAGTTCATTTTGGTAAAATGTAGTCTTTCTTTTTTCTGTCTCTGTGTCAGCAGTGGGGTCCTCTTGGGTCTCCTCCATAGTGGGGTCCTCCTAGGTCTCCTCCATAGTGGGGTCCTCCTGGGTCTCCTCCATAGTGGGGTCCTCCTGGGTCTCCTTCATAGGGGGGTCCTCCTTGGTCTCCTCCATAGTGGGGTCCTCCTGGGTCTCCTCCATAGCGGGGTCCTCTTGGGTCTCCTCCATAGTGGGGTCCTCCTGGGTCTCCTCCATAGTGGGGTCCTCCTGGGTCTCATCCATAGTGGGGTCCTCCTGTATCTCCTCCATAGTGGGGTCCTCCTGGGTCTCCTCCATAGTGGGGTCCTCCCGGGTCTCCTCCATAGTGGGGTCCTCCTTGGTCTTCTCCATAGTGGGGTCCTCCTGGATCTCCTCCATAGTGGGGTCCTCCTGGGTCTCCTCCATAGTGGGGTCCTCCTGGGTCTCCTCCGTGGGGTCCTCCTGGGTCTCCTCCATAGTGGGGTCCTCCTGGGTCTCCTTCATAGTGGGGTCCTCCTTGGTCTCCTCCATAGTGGGGTCCTCCTGGTTCTCCTCCATAGCGGGGTCCTCTTGGGTCTCCTCCATAGTGGGGTCCTCCTGGGTCTCCTCCTTAGTGGGGTCCTCCTAGGTCATCTCCATAGTGGGGTCCTCCTGGGTCTCCTCCATAGTGGGGTCCTCCTGTATCGCCTCCATAGTGGGGTCCTCCCGGGTCTCCTCCATAGTGGGGTCCTCCTGGGTCTCTTCCATAGTGGGGTCCTCCTGGATCTCCTCCATAGTGGGGTCCTCCTGGGTCTCCTCCATAGTGGGGTCCTCCTGGGTCTCCTCCGTGGGGTCCTCCTGGGTCTCCTCCATAGTGGGGTCCTCCTGGGTCTCCTCCATAGTGGGGTCCTCCTGGGTCTCCTCCATAGCGTTTCATTTCATTTAAATGTCGACGGATAGTTCGCGCTGACACTGATGCTCCCTGATCCTGCAGGACAGCTTGAATATCTTTGGAACTTGTTTGGGGCTGCTTATCCACCATCCGGACTCTCATGTTGACACCTTTCATCATTTTTTCTCTTCCGTCCATGCCCAGGGAGATTATCTACAGTACCATGGGTTGTCATCTTCTTGATAATGTTGTGCACTGTGGACAAAGACAAATCTAGATCTCTGGAGATGGACGTGTAACCTGGAGATTGTTGATATTTTTCCACAATTTTGGTTCCCAAGTCCTCAGACAGTTCTCTTCTCCTCTTTCTGTTGTCCATGCTTAGTGTGACACACACAGACACACAATGCAGAGACTGAGTGAACTTCTCTCCTTTTTATCTGCTGTCAGGTGTGATTGTTATATTGCCCACACCTGTTACCAGCCCCAGGTGAGTATAAAGGAACATCACATGCTGGAAACAATCTTATTTATCCACAATTTTGAAGGGGCACCAATCATTTACGGCCATGACTGTATATGTACATGATTCGGGTTGGGCACTGAATATAATAGAACTTTTTTTTTATTGGATATGACGGGGGGGGGGGGGGGGGGGGTCACTTTGTGGATTGGGGCACTAAGGAGTGTGTTATCTTGGAGAAACATTACTGTATGTACACAAAAAGGGGGCACTGTTCCTTTGTGGGGGCACTGTTCCTTTGTGGGGGCACTGTTCCTTTGTGGGGGCACTGTTCCTTTGTGAGGGCACTGTTCCTTTGTGGGGGCACTGTTCCTTTGTGGGGGCACTGTTCCTTTGTGGGGGCACTGTTCCTTTGTGAGGGCACTGTTCCTTTGTGGGGGCACTGTTCCTTTGTGGGGGCACTGTTCCTTTGTGGGGGCACTGCAGAGCGCTATTACTAGAGAGGCCCATTTTTGTATGGGGCACTAGTACCCTCCGGGGCACTATTTATAAGACGCCTGCTACAGCAGCATATACTGGTGACTCTTAAAGGGGCCACGGGGTGGGTGGTTTGTGTATTGGTGAATAGGTGGGAGTCATAGCCATCTCTAGGGGGGTCTCTGAAGAGATGTGGCTATAGGACGTCTTTATGGCCGTCTGGACGACAGGTAAACACCAAAAAGGGAACAACTCTGAAGTCACTGGATGGAACTGCACTGTAATCACCTATATGGGTCTGTGTAGAAGGGTATATATATATATCCCTCTATGGGACACTGTCTGGGAACAGTATGGTAGAACTATGTAGTCACTATTTGGTGTTACGTAGTTATAATGTGGCGGTATTATTTGGTAACAGTATGTGGTGAGGAGGTCTTATATATTTTAAACCCTATCTACATAGTTGACTATTTCCCATGTCTTATGAGCGGGGTGTCACTTTATGATCAGTGAAGTCCAATCTGTGGGATCCCCAATCATCCTTACAATGAAAGGACCACAGGTGCACAGTCCTCTCTATCCCCTCCCTGCACTCATCTCTATGATCATAGAGAGAACTGTGTGGTCATATATTTACAGCTGCACAGTCCTCTCTATCCCCTCTCTGCACTCATCTCTATGATCATAGAGAGAACTGTGTGGTCATACAGTTACAGCTGCACAGTCCTCTCTATCCCCTCTCTGCACTCATCTCTATGATCATAGAGAGAACTGTGTGGTCATATAGTTACAGCTGCACAGTCCTCTCTATCCCCTCCCTGCACTCATCTCTATGATCATAGAGAGAACTGTGTGGTCATATATTTACAGCTGCACAGTCCTCTCTATCCCCTCCCTGCACTCATCTCTATGATCACAGAGAGAACTGTGTGGTCATACAGTTACAGCTGCACAGTCCTCTCTATCCCCTCTCTGCACTCATCTCTATGATCATAGAGAGAACTGTGTGGTTATACAGTTACAGCTGCACAGTCCTCTCTATCCCCTCCCTGCACTCATCTCTATGATCATAGAGAGAACTGTGTGGTCATACAGTTACAGCTGTACAGTCCTCTCTATCCCCTCTCTGCATTCATTTCTATGATCATAGAGAGAACTGTGTGGTCATACAGTTACAGCTGCACAGTCCTCTCTATCCCCTCTCTGCACTCATCTCTATGATCATAGAGAGAACTGTGTGGTTATACAGTTACAGCTGCACAGTCCTCTCTATCCCCTCCCTGCACTCATCTCTATGATCATAGAGAGAACTGTGTGGTCATACAGTTACAGCTGCACAGTCCTCTCTATCCCCTCTCTGCATTCATTTCTATGATCATAGAGAGAACTGTGTGGTCATACAGTTACAGCTGCACAGTCCTCTCTATCCCCTCTCTGCACTCATCTCTATGATCATAGAGAGAACTGTGTGGTTATACAGTTACAGCTGCACAGTCCTCTCTATCCCCTCCCTGCACTCATCTCTATGATCATAGAGAGAACTGTGTGGTCATACAGTTACAGCTGCATAGTCCTCTCTATCCCCTCTCTGCACTCATCTCTATGATCATAGAGAGAACTGTGTGGTCATATATTTACAGCTGCACAGTCCTCTCTATCCCCTCCCTGCACTCATCTCTATGATCACAGAGAGAACTGTGTGGTCATACAGTTACAGCTGCACAGTCCTCTCTATCCCCTCTCTGCACTCATCTCTATGATCATAGAGAGAACTGTGTGGTTATACAGTTACAGCTGCACAGTCCTCTCTATCCCCTCCCTGCACTCATCTCTATGATCATAGAGAGAACTGTGTGGTCATACAGTTACAGCTGCACAGTCCTCTCTATCCCCTCCCTGCACTCATCTCTATGATCACAGAGAGAACTGTGTGGTCATACAGTTACAGCTGCACAGTCCTCTCTATCCCCTCTCTGCACTCATCTCTATGATCATAGAGAGAACTGTGTGGTTATACAGTTACAGCTGCACAGTCCTCTCTATCCCCTCCCTGCACTCATCTCTATGATCATAGAGAGAACTGTGTGGTCATACAGTTACAGCTGCACAGTCCTCTCTATCCCCTCTCTGCATTCATTTCTATGATCATAGAGAGAACTGTGTGGTCATACAGTTACAGCTGCACAGTCCTCTCTATCCCCTCTCTGCACTCATCTCTATGATCATAGAGAGAACTGTGTGGTTATACAGTTACAGCTGCACAGTCCTCTCTATCCCCTCCCTGCACTCATCTCTATGATCATAGAGAGAACTGTGTGGTCATACAGTTACAGCTGCACAGTCCTCTCTATCCCCTCTCTGCATTCATTTCTATGATCATAGAGAGAACTGTGTGGTCATACAGTTACAGCTGCACAGTCCTCTCTATCCCCTCTCTGCACTCATCTCTATGATCATAGAGAGAACTGTGTGGTTATACAGTTACAGCTGCACAGTCCTCTCTATCCCCTCCCTGCACTCATCTCTATGATCATAGAGAGAACTGTGTGGTCATACAGTTACAGCTGCACAGTCCTCTCTATCCCCTCTCTGCACTCATCTCTATGATCATAGAGAGAACTGTGTGGTCATATATTTACAGCTGCACAGTCCTCTCTATCCCCTCCCTGCACTCATCTCTATGATCACAGAGAGAACTGTGTGGTCATACAGTTACAGCTGCACAGTCCTCTCTATCCCCTCTCTGCACTCATCTCTATGATCATAGAGAGAACTGTGTGGTTATACAGTTACAGCTGCACAGTCCTCTCTATCCCCTCCCTGCACTCATCTCTATGATCATAGAGAGAACTGTGTGGTCATACAGTTACAGCTGCACAGTCCTCTCTATCCCCTCTCTGCATTCATTTCTATGATCATAGAGAGAACTGTGTGGTCATACAGTTACAGCTGCACAGTCCTCTCTATCCCCTCTCTGCACTCATCTCTATGATCATAGAGAGAACTGTGTGGTTATACAGTTACAGCTGCACAGTCCTCTCTATCCCCTCCCTGCACTCATCTCTATGATCATAGAGAGAACTGTGTGGTCATACAGTTACAGCTGCACAGTCCTCTCTATCCCCTCTCTGCACTCATCTCTATGATCATAGAGAGAACTGTGTGGTCATATATTTACAGCTGCACAGTCCTCTCTATCCCCTCCCTGCACTCATCTCTATGATCACAGAGAGAACTGTGTGGTCATACAGTTACAGCTGCACAGTCCTCTCTATCCCCTCTCTGCACTCATCTCTATGATCATAGAGAGAACTGTGTGGTCATACAGATACAGCTGCACAGTCCTCTCTATCCCTTCCCTGCACTCATCTCTATGATCATAGAGAGAACTGTGTGGTCATACAGTTACAGCTGCACAGTCCTCTCTATCCCCTCTCTGCACTCATCTCTATGATCATAGAGAGAACTGTGTGGTCATATAGTTACAGCTGCACAGTCCTCTCTATCCCCTCCCTGCACTCATCTCTATGATCATAGAGAGAACTGTGTGGTTATACAGTTACAGCTGCACAGTCCTCTCTATCCCCTCCCTGCACTCATCTCTATGATCATAGAGAGAACTGTGTGGTCATACAGTTACAGCTGCACAGTCCTCTCTATCCACTCCCTGCACTCATCTCTATGATCATATATAGAGAACTGTGTGGTCATACAGTTACAGCTGCACAGTCCTCTCTATCCCCTCCCTGGTCACAGCTAGCTGCAATAGATATGTGAGGTGTGGTGGTTAAAGCAGGGGAGGGGTTACCCCTCCCCCCTCTATCCCTTTGGATTTGTAGAGGTTTTGGCTGTAATGACCTTTATGAAGAATAATCACTAATATTTGTCTACAGAGATAATTTTACGGCCGTGATTGGTCTATTCCAAAGATATAACATGTCACATTATTTAACCTAATAATAGGAGACGACATGTGCCCGGCGACTCTCAGGGTGTAGGCTCCTCCCACTCTGATTAAATGACCCATGAGAGTCATGTGATGAGGGTGTTGTACAGCGGATACCTCCGATACATGAGCCCTCGTTATTTATAGAACAAATCTGAGACTTTATATGTTATATCTCCACATCTATAAATATATCCTGACGGGGAAACCTGATCCGGGGGTCACCCTCTGCCCCCGCAGTGTAAACTAACACCCCCCCCGTATACGGGTCCTTTGGCACAGTCCGCTCCGTACCAGATATATTGTGACACCACAGACTGATTTCTTATTGGATTTTTTCCTTCATGGAGCGGATAGAATAGCTGCAGCCTATAGGAACATCACTCCCATCATCTCCTGCACCCAATACTGTCATAGACTACAACCTCTGCTCATACTGATCTTAAGTAACATCATGTCACAGAGCATTGTCTAGACTGGATACAATTTTATCACTTCTCAGCTGAGAGCAGGACTAGCTATATACAATGTATCAGTCTGGAGTCCAGGAGGTTTAGCTCACAGAGAATTGTGTAGACTGGATACAATTTTATCACTTCTCAGCTGAGAGCAGGACTAGCTATGTACAATGTATCAGTCTGGAGTCCAGGAGGTTTAGCTCACAGAGCATTGTCTAGACTGGATACAATTGTATCACTTCTCAGCTGAGAGCAGGACTAGCTATATACAATGTATCAGTCTGGAGTCCAGGATGTTTAGCTCACAGAGCATTGTCTAGACTGGATACAATTGTATCACTTCTCAGCTGAGAGCAGGACTAGCTATGTACAATGTATCAGTCTGGGGTCCAGGATGTTTAGCTCACAGAGCATTGTCTAGACTGAATACAATTGTATCACTTCTCAGCTGAGAGCAGGACTAGCTATGTACAATGTATCAGTCTGGGGTCCAGGAGGTTTAGCTCACAGAGCATTGTCTAGACTGGATACAATTGTATCACTTCTCAGCTGAGAGCAGGACTAGCTATGTACAATGTATCAGTCTGGGGTCCAGGATGTTTAGCTCACAGAGCATTGTCTAGACTAGATACAATTGTATATACTTCTCAGCTGAGGGCAGGACTAGCTATGTACAATGTATCAGTCTGGAGTCCAGGATGTTTAACTCACAGAGCATTGTCTAGACTGGATACAATTGTATCACTTCTCAGCTAAGAGCAGGACTAGCTATGTACAATGTATCAGTCTGGGGTCCAGGATGTTTAGCTCACAGAGCATTGTCTAGACTGGATACAATTGTATCACTTCTCAGCTGAGAGCAGGACTAGCTATATACAATGTATCAGTCTGGAGTCCAGGATGTTGAGCTCACAGAGCATTGTCTAGACTGGATACAATTGTATATACTTCTCAGCTGAGAGCAGGACTAGCTATGTACAATGTATCAGTCTGGAGTCCAGGATGTTAAGCTCACAGAGCATTGTCTAGACTGGATACAATTGTATCACTTCTCAGCTGAGAGCAGGACTAGCTATGTACAATGTATCAGTCTGGAGTCCAGGATGTTTAGCTCACAGAGCATTGTCTAGACTGGATACAATTGTATCACTCCTCAGCTGAGGGCAGGACTAGCTATGTACAATGTATCAGTCTGGAGTCCAGAATGTTTAGCTCACAGAGCATTGTCTAGACTGGATACAATTGTATCACTCCTCAGCTGAGGGCAGGACTAGCTATGTACAATGTATCAGTCTGGAGTCCAGGATGTTTAGCTCACAGAGCATTGTCTAGACTGGATACAATTGTATCACTTCTCAGCTGAGAGCAGGACTAGCTATGTACAATGTATCAGTCTGGGGTCCAGGATGTTTAGCTCACAGAGCATTGTCTAGACTGAATACAATTGTATCACTTCTCAGCTGAGAGCAGGACTAGCTATGTACAATGTATCAGTCTGGGGTCCAGGATGTTTAGCTCACAGAGCATTGTCTAGACTAGATACAATTGTATCACTTCTCAGCTGAGAGCAGGACTAGCTATGTACAATGTATCAGTCTGGGGTCCAGGATGTTTAGCTCACAGAGCATTGTCTAGACTGGATACAATTGTATATACTTCTCAGCTGAGAACAGGACTAGCTATGTACAATGTATCAGTCTGGGGTCCAGGATGTTTAGCTCACAGAGCATTGTCTAGACTGGATACAATTGTATCACTTCTCAGCTGAGAGCAGGATTAGCTATGTACAATGTATCAGTCTGGGGTCCAGGATGTTTAGCTCACAGAGCATTGTCTAGACTGGATACAATTGTATCACTTCTCAGCTGAGAGCAGGACTAGCTATGTACAATGTATCAGTCTGGGGTCCAGGATGTTTAGCTCACAGAGCATTGTCTAGACTGGATACAATTGTATATACTTCTCAGCTGAGAACAGGACTAGCTATGTACAATGTATCAGTCTGGGGTCCAGGATGTTTAGCTCACAGAGCATTGTCTAGACTGGATACAATTGTATCACTTCTCAGCTGAGAGCAGGACTAGCTATGTACAATGTATCAGTCTGGGGTCCAGGATGTTTAGCTCACTGAGCATTGTCTAGACTGGATATAATTGTATCACTTCTCAGCTGAGAGCAGGACTAGCTATGTACAATGTATCAGTCTGGGGTCCAGGATGTTTAGCTCACAGAGCATTGTCTAGACTGGATACAATTGTATCACTTCTCAGCTGAGAGCAGGACTAGCTATGTACAATGTACAGTCTGGAGTCCAGGATGTTTAGCTCACAGAGCATTGTCTATAGACTGGATACAATTGTATCACTTCTCAGCTGAGGGCAGGACTAGCTATGTACAATGTATCAGTCTGGAGTCCAGGATGTTTAACTCACAGAGCATTGTCTAGACTGGATACAATTGTATCACTTCTCAGCTAAGAGCAGGACTAGCTATGTACAATGTATCAGTCTGGAGTCCAGGATGTTGAGCTCACAGAGCATTGTCTAGACTGGATACAATTGTATATACTTCTCAGCTGAGAGCAGGACTAGCTATGTACAATGTATCAGTCTGGAGTCCAGGATGTTTAGCTCACAGAGCATTGTCTAGACTGGATACAATTGTATCACTCCTCAGCTGAGGGCAGGACTAGCTATGTACAATGTATCAGTCTGGAGTCCAGAATGTTTAGCTCACAGAGCATTGTCTAGACTGGATACAATTGTATCACTCCTCAGCTGAGGGCAGGACTAGCTATGTACAATGTATCAGTCTGGAGTCCAGGATGTTTAGCTCATAGAGCATTGTCTAGACTGGATACAATTGTATCACTTCTCAGCTGAGGGCAGGACTAGCTATGTACAATGTATCAGTCTGGGGTCCAGGATGTTTAGCTCACAGAGCATTGTCTAGACTGGCTACAATTGTATCACTTCTCAGCTGAGAGCAGGACTAGCTATGTACAATGTATCAGTCTGGAGTCCAGGATGTTTAGCTCACAGAGCATTGTCTAGACTGGATACAATTGTATATACTTCTCAGCTGAGAGCAGGACTAGCTATGTACAATGTATCAGTCTGGAGTCCAGGATGTTTAGCTCACAGAGCATTGTCTAGACTGGATACAATTGTATCACTCCTCAGCTGAGGGCAGGACTAGCTATGTACAATGTATCAGTCTGGGGTCCAGGATGTTTAGCTCACAGAGCATTGTCTAGACTGGATACAATTGTATATACTTCTCAGCTGAGAGCAGGACTAGCTATGTACAATGTATCAGTCTGGAGTCCAGGATGTTTAGCTCACAGAGCATTGTCTATAGACTGGATACAATTGTATCACTTCTCAGCTGAGGGCAGGACTAGCTATTGTGACGATCCGTCTTGGGGATTAGCTCTGGGATCGTCCTGGACTACGCCACAGGATGCGTTTCTTCTCAATAAACCAGCAAACAAACGCTTATAATGCACATCTGGCACCTTGCCAGTTTTATTAGACAGGTTGCAGGGAAATAAACAAAAAGCAGGAACAAAACAAAATCCTAGACCGTCTGGTCACTGACTAAACAGATCAGCTTGTCCTGACTAACAACCACTGAGCTTCCCTCAGCCGGTTAAACAGATGTCCCCTGCAACCTTCTACTCACAATTCATGGCAGTCTCTTTGAGCCTCTCATAGCTCGGGCTGTGTACTCCTCAGCAGCCTCTGTCTCTTCCCTACAGCCCACATGCTGTCTCCTAGGAAGAGCCCCCATTACACTGAGTCTCCATCTCATATACACTTCCCTTCCCTCCTGCCTCATTACTTAAGAAGCAGGTGAGAGCTTCTGCAGGGTGAGCCAAGGAAATACACCCTTTCCTTGCCACACTGCCACACTATGTACAATGTATCAGTCTGGAGTCCAGGGTGTTTAGCTCACAGAGCATTGTCTAGACTGGATACAATTGTATCACTTCTCAGCTAAGAGCAGGACTAGCTATGTACAATGTATCAGTCTGGGGTCCAGAATGTTTAGCTCACAGAGCATTGTCTAGACTGGATACAATTGTATCACTTCTCAGCTGAGAGCAGGACTAGCTATGTACAATGTATCAGTCTGGAGTCCAGGATGTTGAGCTCACAGAGCATTGTCTAGACTGGATACAATTGTATATACTTCTCAGCTGAGAGCAGGACTAGCTATGTACAATGTATCAGTCTGGAGTCCAGGATGTTAAGCTCACAGAGCATTGTCTAGACTGGATACAATTGTATCACTTCTCAGCTGAGAGCAGGACTAGCTATGTACAATGTATCAGTCTGGAGTCCAGGATGTTTAGCTCACAGAGCATTGTCTAGACTGGATACAATTGTATCACTCCTCAGCTGAGGGCAGGACTAGCTATGTACAATGTATCAGTCTGGAGTCCAGGATGTTTAGCTCATAGAGCATTGTCTAGACTGGATACAATTGTATCACTTCTCAGCTGAGGGCAGGACTAGCTATGTACAATGTATCAGTCTGGGGTCCAGGATGTTTAGCTCACAGAGCATTGTCTAGACTGGCTACAATTGTATCACTTCTCAGCTGAGAGCAGGACTAGCTATGTACAATGTATCAGTCTGGAGTCCAGGATGTTTAGCTCACAGAGCATTGTCTAGACTGGATACAATTGTATATACTTCTCAGCTGAGAGCAGGACTAGCTATGTACAATGTATCAGTCTGGAGTCCAGGATGTTTAGCTCACAGAGCATTGTCTAGACTGGATACAATTGTATCACTCCTCAGCTGAGGGCAGGACTAGCTATGTACAATGTATCAGTCTGGGGTCCAGGATGTTTAGCTCACAGAGCATTGTCTAGACTGGCTACAATTGTATCACTTCTCAGCTGAGAGCAGGACTAGCTATGTACAATGTATCAGTCTGGAGTCCAGGATGTTTAGCTCACAGAGCATTGTCTAGACTGGATACAATTGTATATACTTCTCAGCTGAGAGCAGGACTAGCTATGTACAATGTATCAGTCTGGAGTCCAGGATGTTTAGCTCACAGAGCATTGTCTAGACTGGATACAATTGTATCACTTCTCAGCTGAGAACAGGACTAGCTATGTACAATGTATCAGTCTGGGGTCCAGGATGTTTAGCTCACAGAGCATTGTCTAGACTGGATACAATTGTATCACTTCTCAGCTGAGAGCAGGACTAGCTATGTACAATGTATCAGTCTGGGGTCCAGGATGTTTAGCTCACAGAGCATTGTCTAGACTGGATACAATTGTATCACTTCTCAGCTGAGGGCAGGACTAGCTATGTACAATGTATCAGTCTGGGGTCCAGGATGTTTAGCTCACAGAGCATTGTCTAGACTGGATACAATTGTATCACTTCTCAGCTGAGGGCAGGACTAGCTATGTACAATGTATCAGTCTGGGGTCCAGGATGTTTAGCTCACAGAGCATTGTCTAGGCTGGATACAATTGTATCACTTCTCAGCTGAGAGCAGGACGAGCTATGTACAATGTATCAGTCTGGGGTCCAGGATGTTTAGCTCACAGAGCATTGTCTAAACTGGATACAATTGTATCACTTCTCAGCTGAGAGCAGGACTAGATATGTACAATGTATCAGTCTGAACTCCAGGATGTTTAGCTCACAGAGCATTGTCTAGACTGGATACAATTGTATCACTTCTCAGCTGAGAGCAGGACTAGCTATGTACAATGTATCAGTCTGGGGTCCAGGATGTTTAGCTCACAGAGCATTGTCTACAACTATACAATTGTATCACTTCTCAGCTGAGAGCAGGACTAGCTATGTACAATCTTTCAGTCTGGAGTCCAGGAGGTTTAGCTCACAGAGCATTGTCTAGACTGGATACAATTGTATCACTTCTCAGCTGAGAGCAGGACTAGCTATATACAATGTATCAGTCTGGAGTCCAGGATGTTTAGCTCACAGAGCATTGTCTAGACTGGATACAATTGTATCACTTCTCAGCTGAGAGCAGGACTAGCTATGTACAATCTTTCAGTCTGGAGTCCAGGAGGTTTAGCTCACAGAGCATTGTCTAGACTGGATACAATTGTATCACTTCTCAGCTGAGAGCAGGACTAGCTATGTACAATGTATCAGTCTGGGGTCCAGGATGTTTAGCTCACAGAGCATTGTCTAGACTGGATACAATTGTATCACTTCTCAGCTGAGAGCAGGACTAGCTATATACAATGTATCAGTCTGGAGTCCAGGATGTTTAGCTCACAGAGCATTGTCTAGACTGGATACAATTGTATCACATCTCAGCTGAGAGCAGGACTAGCTATGTACAATGTATCAGTCTGGAGTCCAGGATGTTTAGCTAACAGAGCATTGTCTAGACTGGATACAATTGTATCACTTCTCAGCTGAGAGCAGGACTAGCTATGTACAATGTATCAGTCTGGGGTCCAGGATGTTTAGCTCACAGAGCATTGTCTAGACTGGATACAATTGTATCACTTCTCAGCTGAGGGCAGGACTAGCTATGTACAATGTATCAGTCTGGAGTCCAGGATGTTTAGCTCACAGAGCATTGTCTAGACTGGATACAATTGTATCACTTCTCAGCTGAGAGCAGGACTAGCTATGTACAATGTATCAGTCTGGAGACCAGGATGTTTAGCTCACAGAGCATTGTCTAGACTGGATACAATTTTATATACTTCTCAGCTGAGGGCAGGACTAGCTATATACAATGTATCAGTCTGGAGACCAGGATGTTTAGCTCACAGAGCATTGTCTAGACTGGATACAATTTTATATACTTCTCAGCTGAGAGCAGGACTAGCTATGTACAATGTATCAGTCTGGGGTCCAGGCTGTTTAGCTCACAGAGCATTGTCTAGACTGGATACAATTGTATCACTTCTCAGCTGAGAGCAGGACTAGCTATGTACAATGTATCAGTCTGGGGTCCAGGATGTTTAGCTCACAGAGCATTGTCTAGACTGGATACAATTGTATCACTTCTCAGCTGAGAGCAGGACTAGCTATGTACAATGTATCAGTCTGGGGTCCAGGATGTTTAGCTCACAGAGCATTGTCTAGACTGGATATAATTGTATCACTTCTCAGCTGAGGGCAGGACTAGCTATGTACAATGTATCAGTCTGGAGACCAGGATGTTTAGCTCACAGAGCATTGTCTAGACTGGATACAATTTTATATACTTCTCAGCTGAGGGCAGGACTAGCTATATACAATGTATCAGTCTGGAGACCAGGATGTTTAGCTCACAGAGCATTGTCTAGACTGGATACAATTGTATCACTTCTCAGCTGAGCGCAGGACTAGCTATGTACAATGTATCAGTCTGGGGTCCAGGATGTTTAGCTCACAGAGCATTGTCTAGGCAGGGTACAATTGTATCACTTCTCAGCTGAGAGCAGGACGAGCTATATACAATGTATCAGTCTGGGGTCCAGGATGTTTAGCTCACAGAGCATTGTCTAGACTGGATACAATTGTATCACTTCTCAGCTGAGAGCAGGACTAGCTATGTACAATGCATCAGTCTGGGGTCCAGGATGTTTAGCTCACAGAGCATTGTCTAGACTGGATACAATTGTATCACTTCTCAGCTGAGAGCAGGACTAGCTATGTACAATCTTTCAGTCTGGAGTCCAGGAGGTTTAGCTCACAGAGCATTGTCTAGACTGGATACAATTGTATCACTTCTCAGCTGAGAGCAGGACTAGCTATATACAATGTATCAGTCTGGAGTCCAGGATGTTTAGCTCACAGAGCATTGTCTAGACTGGATACAATTGTATCACTTCTCAGCTGAGAGCAGGACTAGCTATGTACAATCTTTCAGTCTGGAGTCCAGGAGGTTTAGCTCACAGAGCATTGTCTAGACTGGATACAATTGTATCACTTCTCAGCTGAGAGCAGGACTAGCTATGTACAATGTATCAGTCTGGGGTCCAGGATGTTTAGCTCACAGAGCATTGTCTAGACTGGATACAATTGTATCACTTCTCAGCTGAGAGCAGGACTAGCTATATACAATGTATCAGTCTGGAGTCCAGGATGTTTAGCTCACAGAGCATTGTCTAGACTGGATACAATTGTATCACATCTCAGCTGAGAGCAGGACTAGCTATGTACAATGTATCAGTCTGGAGTCCAGGATGTTTAGCTCACAGAGCATTGTCTAGACTGGATACAATTGTATCACTTCTCAGCTGAGAGCAGGACTAGCTATGTACAATGTATCAGTCTGGGGTCCAGGATGTTTAGCTCACAGAGCATTGTCTAGACTGGATACAATTGTATCACTTCTCAGCTGAGGGCAGGACTAGCTATGTACAATGTATCAGTCTGGAGTCCAGGATGTTTAGCTCACAGAGCATTGTCTAGACTGGATACAATTGTATCACTTCTCAGCTGAGAGCAGGACTAGCTATGTACAATGTATCAGTCTGGAGACCAGGATGTTTAGCTCACAGAGCATTGTCTAGACTGGATACAATTTTATATACTTCTCAGCTGAGGGCAGGACTAGCTATATACAATGTATCAGTCTGGAGACCAGGATGTTTAGCTCACAGAGCATTGTCTAGACTGGATACAATTTTATATACTTCTCAGCTGAGAGCAGGACTAGCTATGTACAATGTATCAGTCTGGGGTCCAGGCTGTTTAGCTCACAGAGCATTGTCTAGACTGGATACAATTGTATCACTTCTCAGCTGAGAGCAGGACTAGCTATGTACAATGTATCAGTCTGGGGTCCAGGATGTTTAGCTCACAGAGCATTGTCTAGACTGGATACAATTGTATCACTTCTCAGCTGAGAGCAGGACTAGCTATGTACAATGTATCAGTCTGGGGTCCAGGATGTTTAGCTCACAGAGCATTGTCTAGACTGGATATAATTGTATCACTTCTCAGCTGAGGGCAGGACTAGCTATGTACAATGTATCAGTCTGGAGACCAGGATGTTTAGCTCACAGAGCATTGTCTAGACTGGATACAATTTTATATACTTCTCAGCTGAGGGCAGGACTAGCTATGTACAATGTATCAGTCTGGAGTCCAGGATGTTTAGCTCACAGAGCATTGTCTAGACTGGATACAATTGTATCACTTCTCAGCTGAGCGCAGGACTAGCTATGTACAATGTATCAGTCTGGGGTCCAGGATGTTTAGCTCACAGAGCATTGTCTAGGCAGGGTACAATTGTATCACTTCTCAGCTGAGAGCAGGACGAGCTATATACAATGTATCAGTCTGGAGACCAGGATGTTTAGCTCACAGAGCATTGTCTAGACTGGATACAATTGTATCACTTCTCAGCTGAGCGCAGGACTAGCTATGTACAATGTATCAGTCTGGGGTCCAGGATGTTTAGCTCACAGAGCATTGTCTAGACTGGATACAATTGTATCACTTCTCAGCTGAGGGCAGGACTAGCTATGTACAATGTATCAGTCTGGGGTCGAGGATGTTTAGCTCTTAGAGCATTGTCTAGACTGGATACAATTGTATCACTTCTCAGCTGAGCGCAGGACTAGCTATGTACAATGTATCAGTCTGGGGTCCAGGATGTTTAGCTCACAGAGCATTGTCTAGACAGGGTACAATTGTATCACTTCTCAGCTGAGAGCAGGACGAGCTATATACAATGTATCAGTCTGGGGTCCAGGATGTTTAGCTCACAGAGCATTGTCTAGACTGGATACAATTGTATCACTTCTCAGCTGAGAGCAGGACTAGCTATGTACAATGTATCAGTCTGGGGTCCAGGATGTTTAGCTCACAGAGCATTGTCTACAACTATACAATTGTATCACTTCTCAGCTGAGAGCAGGACTAGCTATGTACAATCTTTCAGTCTGGAGTCCAGGAGGTTTAGCTCACAGAGCATTGTCTAGACTGGATACAATTGTATCACTTCTCAGCTGAGAGCAGGACTAGTTATATACAATGTATCAGTCTGGAGTCCAGGATGTTTAGCTCACAGAGCATTGTCTAGACTGGATACAATTGTATCACTTCTCAGCTGAGAGCAGGACTAGCTATGTACAATGTATCAGTCTGGGGTCCAGGATGTTTAGCTCACAGAGCATTGTCTAGACTGGATACAATTGTATCACTTCTCAGCTGAGAGCAGGACTAGCTATGTACAATCTTTCAGTCTGGAGTCCAGGAGGTTTAGCTCACAGAGCATTGTCTAGACTGGATACAATTGTATCACTTCTCAGCTGAGAGCAGGACTAGCTATATACAATGTATCAGTCTGGAGTCCAGGATGTTTAGCTCACAGAGCATTGTCTAGACTGGATACAATTGTATCACTTCTCAGCTGAGAGCAGGACTAGCTATGTACAATCTTTCAGTCTGGAGTCCAGGAGGTTTAGCTCACAGAGCACTGTCTAGACTGGATACAATTGTATCACTTCTCAGCTGAGAGCAGGACTAGCTATGTACAATGTATCAGTCTGGGGTCCAGGATGTTTAGCTCACAGAGCATTGTCTAGACTGGATACAATTGTATCACTTCTCAGCTGAGAGCAGGACTAGCTATGTACAATGTATCAGTCTGGAGTCCAGGATGTTTAGCTCACAGAGCATTGTCTAGACTGGATACAATTGTATCACTTCTCAGCTGAGGGCAGGACTAGCTATATACAATGTATCAGTCTGGAGTCCAGGATGTTTAGCTCACAGAGCATTGTCTAGACTGGATACAATTGTATCACTTCTCAGCTGAGAGCAGGACTAGCTATGTACAATGTATCAGTCTGGAGTCCAGGAGGTTTAGCTCACAGAGCATTGTCTAAACTGAATACAATTGTATCACTTCTCAGCTGAGAGCAGGACTAGCTATGTACAATGTATCAGTCTGGAGTCCAGGAGGTTTAGCTCACAGAGCATTGTCTAGACTGAATATAACTATAACAAATCATCAGCTGTAAATGTAGATCTTAAAGGGGTACTCCGGTAAAAATATTTGTCTTTTTTTTTTTTTTTTTTTTTAAATCAACTGGTGCCTGAAAGTTTAACAGATTTGTAAATTACTTCCATTAAAAAATCTTAATCCTTCCAGTACTTATTATCTGCTTAATACTACAGAGGAAATTCTTTTCTTTTTGGAACACAGAGTTCTCTGCAGACATCATGAGCACAGTGCTCTCTGCTGACATCTCTGTCCATTTTAGGAACTGTCCAGAGTAGGAGAAAATCCCCATAGCAAACATATGCTGCTCTGGACAGTTCCTAAAATGTACAGAGATGTCAGCAGAGAGCACTGTGCTTGTGATGTCAGCAGAGAGCTCTGTGTTCCAAAAAGAAAATAATTTCCTCTGTAGTATTCAGCAGCTAATAAGTACTGGAAGGATTGAGATTTGTTAATAGAGCTAATTTACAAATCTCAACTTGGAAGTGTAGGGAGAGCACAGATGGGGGAACTATATCACCTGATGGCGTCTGCAACGAGGTCTGCGGTGACCTCCAGTAACAGTCTCCTGCGGGGTGCACGTATAAGAAATGAAGTATCGAATAGAACAACAATAGAAAAAGTTGGTGCACTCACCGCAAGGTAACAACTGTCACGTCTCGGTATCGGGTAGCCGGGTCACGGCATTCGGCGCTGGTATATGGTGGCGCTCAGAGGCAACGCCAGCAGTTTTGCACGATAGTGCGTGCTTCTTCTGGCCTCAAGAATCGGGCAAAACTGCTGGCGTTGCCTCTGAGCGCCACCATATACCAGCGCCGAATGCCGTGACCCGGCTACCCGATACCGTACACCGACAGTCGTTATCTTGCGGTGAGTGCACCTACGTTTTCTATTGTTGTTCTAATTTACAAATCTGTTTAACTTTCTGGCACCAGTTGATTTAAAAAAAAAGTTCTCCCGGGAGCCGAGTGCCCCTTTAAATGAGCAGGTATACAAGAATGTTATCATTTACTAACAGAAGCAGAGTTTTCCCCTGCAGGCTGTGTCTTGTTGAGGTATTCTCTCCCACTGTGTTTGTAGAGGATCTGTGTTGTGGCCCCGCAGACAATACAGAGAATTCTGCTGTCACTGATCCAGACGCCGCTGTTCACACCTGAGCGCAAACCACAATGGCTGCTCCAAATCAGAGAAGGGAAATCCAGGGAGACACAAGGAGGCAATGTGGAGGATGAAGGGCGGGTGACGGCTCTGACAGGTCCTGGTCACATCCTGAAATAATAAGGACATGTCTGTGTGCAGAGCGTGTGGCTGGGTGGGATTCCGCACATTCCTGCAGGACGCGCTTATCAATCATTACAGCAGCAGCCAAGATTGTTTACATTATTAATTTACTCAAATCAGCAAATCTGTCAGCGCAGGCATCGTCACAGTGTGTCAGGAACGCCAGGAACCCAGGAGAAGGAGCCCCCCCCCCCCAGATACATGGAGTACAGAGAGGGGGGATGTGGGGCAGGAAAAGGAACACTGTACTTTGTACAATGGGACAGAAAGTTCTAAGGGGCCCCACAGTTCTAAGGGGCCCCACAACTATCTCATGTGCAGCACTAGGATCTCCTTAGGGTCCAGCTGAACCTTTCACAACATCTATAGTGTCACCTGTGGGTCCAGGAGACGTCCTCTCTGGATTCATCTTGGCAATGACATGGAGCCGCCCTTGGCTGTGAGTGATGACTTGTATCGACAATCATCAGGATTCACCTTCTTTCTTTCCTTCATCTTCTTATGCTTTTTTTCTCATATTTTTTTTTAGAAGTTTTCTTTCCCCCCCATCACTATACTTTCTCTTCTTCCCCTCCATCACTATACTTTCTCTTCTTCCCCTCCATCACTATACTTTCTCTTCTTCCCCTCCATCACTATACTTTCTCTTCTTCCTCTCCATCACTATACTTTCTCTTCTTCCTCTCCATCACTATACTTTCTCTTCTTCCTCTCCATCACTATACTTTCTCTTCTTCCTCTCCATCACTATACAAACTCTTCTTCCGCTCCATCACTATACAAACTCTTCTTCCTCTCCATCACTATACTTTCTCTTCTTCCTCTCCATCACTATACTTTCTCTTCTTCCCCTCCATCACTATACTTTCTCTTCTTCCCCTCCATCACTATACTTTCTCTTCTTCCCCTCCATCACTATACTTTCTCTTCTTCCTCTCCATCACTATACTTTCTCTTCTTCCTCTCCATCACTATACTTTCTCTTCTTCCTCTCCATCACTATACTTTCTCTTCTTCCTCTCCATCACTATACTTTCTCTTCTTCCCCTCCATCACTATACTTTCTCTTCTTCCCCTCCATCACTATACTTTCTCTTCTTCCTCTCCATCACTATACTTTCTCTTCTTCCTCTCCATCACTATACTTTCTCTTCTTCCTCTCCATCACTATACTTTCTCTTCTTCCTCTCCATCACTATACTTTCTCTTCTTCCCCTCCATCACTATACTTTCTCTTCTTCCCCTCCATCACTATACTTTCTCTTCTTCCCCTCCATCACTATACTTTCTCTTCTTCCCCTCCATCACTATACTTTCTCTTCTTCCTCTCCATCACTATACTTTCTCTTCTTCCCCTCCATCACTATACTTTCTCTTCTTCCCCTCCATCACTATACTTTCTCTTCTTCCTCTCCATCACTATACTTTCTCTTCTTCCTCTCCAACACTATACTTTCTCTTCTTCCTCTCCATCACTATACTTTCTCTTCTTCCCCTCCATCACTATACTTTCTCTTCTTCCCCTCCATCACTATACTTTCTCTTCTTCCTCTCCATCACTATACTTTCTCTTCTTCTTTTCCATCACTATACTTTCTCTTCTTCCTCTCCATCACTATACTTTCTCTTCTTCTTTTCCATCACTATACTTTCTCTTCTTCCCCTCCATCACTATACTTTCTCTTCTTTCTCTCCATCACTATACTTTCTCTTCTTCCCCTCCATCACTATACTTTCTCTTCTTTCTCTCCATCACTATACTTTCTCTTCTTCCCCTCCATCACTATACAAACTCTTCTTCCTCTCCATCACTATACAAACTCTTCTTCCTCTCCATCACTATACAAACTCTTCTTCCTCTCCATTACTATACTTTCTCTTCTTCCTCTCCATCACTATACTTTCTCTTCTTCCCCTCCATCACTATACTTTCTCTTCTTCGTCTCCATCACTATACTTTCTCTTCTTCCTCTCCATCCCTATACTTTCTCTTCTTCGTCTCCATCACTATACTTTCTCTTCTTCCCCTCCATCACTATACTTTCTCTTCTTCCTCTCCATCACTATACTTTCTCTTCTTCCTCTCCATCACTATACTTTCTCTTCTTCCCCTCCATCACTATACTTTCTCTTCTTCTTCTCCATCACTATACAAACTCTTCTTCCTCTCCATCACCATACTTTTTCTTCTTCCTCTCCATCACTATACAAACTCTTCTTCCTCTCCATCACTATGCAAACTCTTCTTCCTCTCCATCACTATACTTTCTCAGTCTCCTTTTTCCTTCCTCTGATTCCATTATCCATTCATGATCTCTTTTCTCTTCTCACTTTCATCCTCCTCCTCTTATCCTTCTCTTGCTTCTTATTTATTGTTTTTTCATTCCTTCTCTTGGTCCTTTCTCCTTCCTCTTCTTTTCCCCTTTTTCTTCCTCAGATTACATTTCTCATTTGTGGTTTCTCTTCACTTCTCACTTTTCCCATCTTCATCTTGTCTTTCTTCCCGATTACCTTTATCTTCCTCCCCTTCTTATTCCTCCTATTCCCTTACGCCCCCACCAGTGGAACAGATGGGGTATTCTGCCCCTTGTGGACTGGTTAGGACCGGTGGAAATTTTATTGACAACCTCAAATTACTGAATTAGTTCCTCCCACCACCCCCACCCCACCCCCCCCTTACATATAAGGGGGAGGACCCCTGCCACCTTGTGTTTTTTTTCTGTCCTCCTGACAGGGTGTTAGACTAGTGAAAAGGTCCCTTTGCTCTGAACCCTTTTTGTTTTATTCCTTAAAGGAGTACTCCGCCCCCAAACATCTTATCCCCTATCCAAAGAATAGGGGATAAGATGTCAGATTGCTGGGGTCCCACTTCGACCCTTGTGGCTTAAACCTTGGAGGTCTGATACCTCCTCCATCACATTTTGTTTGCAATTGCTTATGTGCCTGGCATCCTCTTTGGGTCTGAACTCGACTGCATAATGGAGGGGCTGTCTGACAGGAAAGGAAAATCTCTTCCCCAGCAGCCCTTTCATTGTTGAGACAAGAGGTATAGAGCCAGATCAGGCTCCCAAACCAAATCCCAGCAAGACTGGAGGGCCCAAAGGGGTTACAAGGGTGGAAAGTCCTCGGCGCCTTGACTACGGGCCTCCTAGAGGCTCTTGGATGATTGCTAGTGCTCCCACTCTACCCCAACTTCCTTGTCCATCTCATCCTGTAGGCGGTCACCTTCAACAGTTTTTAGATGCCTGGAGACTTCACATTCAGGACCCTTAGGTCCACCGGGTCATTTTGGAAGGGTACAGAGGGGAATTGGAGAATATTCCTCCAGACAACCAGGGTTCTTCCTTCAAACAAACAGAAAGTGTTGGAAACTTATATTTGGGAATATCTCCAGAAGGGGGCCCTGGTAGAAGTTCCCTCTCAAGAGCAGGGGTCTGGCATTTATTCTCCAGTGTTCCTTGTCCCCAAAGTCACCGGGGATAGGAGGATGATCATAGACCTAAGGTTTTTCAACCGGTCTATCAGACGGAAGCGTTTCCGTATGGAAATTATTCAGTTGGTTATCAATCTTCTCATGCCAGGGGATTTCCTGGCAACCTTGGACCTCAAGGATGCCTATATTCATATCCCCATCCACCCTGAGTCCAGAAGATTCTTAAGGATCGCTGTTCAAGTTCAGGGAGTTCTAAGGCACCAGTTTATTGCCCTCCCATTTGGAATTTCTTCAGCCCCACACACATTTACCAAGGTAGTAGTTTCCGTGGTGGCCGCTTTGAGACTTAGGGAATGTGTATAGTTTCTTATCTAGACGACTGGCTTCTCAAAACCTTCTCTCAACCAATCCTGTCCCAATACATTCAGATGGCTGTGTCCTTCCTCTATCAGCTAGGCTGGATAATCAATTGGAACAAGTCCAATCTCCAACCAGCCACATCAGTGAAATTCCTGATAGATTCCGTGACAATGTCTAATCATCTAACTCCCGAGAGGAAACTACGGGTTCAGGACACAGCCCAATCTCTCTTAGTTCCCAAGCGGGTAACTCTCCGCTATCTAATGAGAATGGTGGGACTAATGTCTGCTACCAAATTTTTTATTATTTTCCAGAACGATACATAAGTTAACAAACATGGAAATATAACATGGCAAGATGGACAGGTATGTGACTTTTTTCTGTAGACATGTGGGACGGCCAGTCCTTGACAGTAGAGAGATCATCAGTCTTTTAAGCGGATGTCGGTATCTGATAACAGGGTAACAAATGGATAACATGAATCAAGTCCAACATCAACTAGGTATCTTGGGCTTTATGGCAACTACGTCCGCTTCAGTTGGAGTTATTAGCCAAGTGAGATCGCAGTCCAGAGGGACTAAATTCCATCCACTCCCTGTCTCCTCAAGTCCCATCCTCTCTGAGATGGTGGGTTAACCTTCAGAATGACAAATCCCTGATCCAACCTGTTTGGATCATACTTACCACAGATGCATCCCTTGTAGGTTGGGGAGTGCATCTTCTGGACAAAACAGTCCAAGGGACTTGGTATCCCCAGGAGAAGATACTATCTTCGGATCTCCTTGAGATTTGGGTTATCAGATTGGCCCTGCTTTACTTGGCTTCTTTTATACAGGGCAAAGCAGTGAGAGTTAAGTCAGACACCATGACGGCTGTTTTATACATCAACAAACAGGAAGGCACAAAGTCACAAAGTCTCCTGAGAGACATAGGTGTGATTTTGGATTGGGCAGAATTCAACCTCACCCACTTATCGGCCGTTCATATCTGGGGTACTCACAATGTAATAGCAGATCGCCTGAGCAGAGGCCTTCCAACCGGAGAGTGGTCTCTCCATCTGGACATCTTCAATCAGATTGTGCTCAGGTGCGGCATGCCAAAGATTGATCTCATGGCAACGAGGATCAACGCCAAGGTGGAGAGATTCTGTTCCCTTTACAGATAGGACAATCCCTTGGCAGTAGATGCTCTGTCAATCCCTTGGAGGTTAAGGCTGGCCTACATCTTCCCTCCTATTTCCTTGATCCCGAGGGTATTGATGAAAATCAGGTAGGACCAAGCCTCTGTGACAGCCATCATTCCATACTGGCCCAAAAAAGATTGGTTCACCCAACTCATTCAGATGAGTCAGGGTCAGTTTTTGGAGGTTTCCACCAGAGCAAGCACTAGTGTCAGGGGGCTCACACAGCTGCTCCAACATTCAGATGTTCAACCTGACAGCCTGGAGGTTGATCAGTCCCTTCCAATTGTAGAAGGGCTGTCGGGGTCGGTCTTGAGAACTTTGTCGCACTCCAGATCTGAAGCTGCAAGATCATATGGAAGAATATGGGACGTTTTCTCATCTTGGTGTCGGCTACGCCAACTATCTCAGAAGGTTCCTACCACTCCTGCTGTTCTACAATTCCTGCAAGATGGATTGGACAAGGGATTATCTCCTTCCATCTCCTTCCATTCTAAGCGCAAGTTTCTGCTATTTCGTCTTTCCTCTACAAGTCTCTCTCTTCATTCTGCTCTTTCCTTCCCATGTCCCATCTCCCTGTAAATGACCTCTGTTATCTTGACTTCTGTCCCTCTCATTCTTCTCTTTTGTCTACAATCATTAACCCTTGGTTTCCCGTATCCTGGAGAAGACTCCTGTCAGCAGGATGAAGAGGAAGGTGATTTTTTTTAAGTGTTTACAAACTTATTGGATGAGAAAACGACAACATTGTCCAGGTTATAAATTAATTGCTCCTTATCTGAGAATCTTAAAGCCTGCAGAGAGGTCCTTTAAGGAGGATATAATGGGGGGGGGGGTTCAAAATTTGGAGGATATCAAATGTGGAAATCCAGTCCAGACAATGCTCTGGGAGCTAAACATCCTGGACTCCAGACTGATACATTGTACATAGCTAGTCCTGCTCTCAGCTGAGAAGTGATACAATTGTATCCAGTCTAGACAATGCTCTGTGAGCTAAACATCCTGGACTCCAGACTGATACATTGTACATAGCTAGTCCTGCTCTCAGCTGAGAAGTGATACAATTGTATCCAGTCTAGACAATGCTCTGTGAGCTAAACATCCTGGACCCCAGACTGATACATTGTACATAGCTAGTCCTGCTCTCAGCTGAGAAGTGATACAATTATATCCAGTCTAGACAATGCTCTGTGAGCTAAACCTCCTGGACTCCAGACTGATACATTGTACATAGCTAGTCCTGCTCTCAGCTGAGAAGTGATACAATTGTATCCAGTCTAGACAATGCTCTGTGAGCTAAACCTCCTGGACCCCAGACTGATACATTGTACATAGCTAGTCCTGCTCTCAGCTGAGAAGTGATACAATTGTATCCAGTCTAGACAATGCTCTGTGAGCTAAACCTCCTGGACCCCAGACTGATACATTGTACATAGCTAGTCCTGCCCTCAGCTGAGAAGTGATACAATTGTATCCAGTCTAGACAATGCTCTGTGAGCTAAACCTCCTGGACTCCAGACTGATACATTGTACATAGCTAGTCCTGCTCTCAGCTGAGAAGTGATACAATTGTATCCAGTCTATAGACAATGCTCTGTGAGCTAAACATCCTGGACCCCAGACTGATACATTGTACATAGCTAGTCCTGCTCTCAGCTGAGAAGTGATACAATTGTATCCAGTCTATAGACAATGCTCTGTGAGCTAAACCTCCTGGACCCCAGACTGATACATTGTATATAGCTAGTCCTGCTCTCAGCTGAGAAGTGATACAATTGTATCCAGTCTATAGACAATGCTCTGTGAGCTAAACAGCCTGGACTCCAGACTGATGCATTGTACATAGCTAGTCCTGCTCTCAGCTGAGAAGTGATACAATTGTATCCAGTCTAGACAATGCTCTGTGAGCTAAACATCCTGGACCCCAGACTGATACATTGTACATAGCTAGTCCTGCTCTCAGCTGAGAAGTGATACAATTGTATCCAGTCTAGACAATGCTCTGTGAGCTAAACAGCCTGGACTCCAGACTGATGCATTGTACATAGCTAGTCCTGCTCTCAGCTGAGAAGTGATACAATTATATCCAGTCTAGACAATGCTCTGTGAGCTAAACATCCTGGACCCCAGACTGATACATTGTACATAGCTAGTCCTGCTCTCAGCTGAGGAGCGGGGACATATTCCAGCTGTTGGGCAGGGTGGGGGGCACAAACTTTTCTTGGTTGTCTTTTGAACATATTCCGGCAGGGAGGGGGCACATACTTTTTTTTTTTTTGCTCGTTTTCTGCACATATTCCAGTTGTTGGGCAGGGAGGGGGCACATACTTTTTTTTTGCCTGTTTTCTGCACACATTCCAGTTGTTGGGCAGGGAGGGGGGCACATACTTTTTTTTGCTTGTTTTCTGCACATATTCCAGTTGTTGGGCAGGGAGGGGGGCACATACTTTTTTTTGCTTGTTTTCTGCACATATTCCAGTTGTTGGGCAGGGAGGGGGCACATACTTTTCCAGTGGTCGGTAGTGATGACCTCTTTGCCCGTGACCTCTGTGCGGAGCCCAAATCCTCGGTAAGTGGCCTCTTGTAGACATTATCCTCACCGGTCATGGTGGACATTGTGGCCCTCTGAAGCTGTCACCACGGGGAGGTGAGGGCCGATGTGTGAACAATCACAGGCTCTTCAGTCCTAAATTCCTTCCCCTTAATGTCAACAGGTGGGGGCCGCTCCATGGTTTCCCGTTACACCGTATCTCTGATTGGGACGATAATACCAGGAGGGGGGCTGCAGACTGTTATTGTCTATTACAAGGGAGAAGAGTCCCATATTCATAGATTATTATCAACTAGTAGATGTCCCAATATACAGGTGTTCATACTATACAGGTGTACATACTATACAGGGGTCCATTCTATACAGGTGTACATACTATACAGGTGTCCATACTATACAGGTGTACATACTATACAGGGGTCCATTCTATACAGGTGTACATACTATACAGGTATCCATACTATACAGGTGTACATACTATACAGGGGTCCATTCTATACAGGTGCACATATTATACAGCTGCACATACTATACAGGGGTCCATACTATACAGGTGTCCATACTATACAGGTGTCCAAACTATACAGGTGTCCATACTATACAGGTGTATATACTATACAGGTATCCATACTATACAGGTGCCCATACTATACAGGTGCACATACTATACAGGTATCCATATTATACAGCTGCACATACTATACAGGTGCACATACTATACAGGTGCCCATACTATACAGGTGCCCATACTATACAAGTGCCCATACTATACAAGTGCCCATACTATACAGGTGCCCATACTATACAGGTGCCCATACTATACAGGTGCCCATACTATACAAGTGCCCATACTATTCAAGTGCCCATACTATACAGGTGCCCATACTATACAGGTGTCCATAATATACAGGTGCCCATACTATGCAGGTGCCCATATTGTACAGGTGTCCATACTATACAGGGGTCCATACTATACAGGTGTCCATATTATACAGGTGCATATACTATACAGGTGTCCATATTATACAGGTGCACATATTATACAGGTGTCCATATTATACAGGTGCACATACTATACAGGTATCCATACTATACAGGTACCCATACTATACAGGTGCACATACTATACAGGTGCCCATACTATACAGGTTCACATATTATACAGGTGTCCATACTATACAGGTATATACTATACAGGTGCCCATACTTTACAGGTGCACATATTATACAGGTGTCCGTACTATACAGGTGCCCATACCATACAGGTGCACATATTATACAGGTGTCCATACTATACAAGTGTCCATACTATACCGGTGCCCATACTATACAGGTGCACATACTATACAGGTGTCCATAGTATACAGGTATCCGCACTATACAGGTGTCCATAGTATACAGGTGTCCATATTATACAGGTGCACATACTATACAGGTGCCCATACTATACAGGTGCCCATACTATACAGGTGCCCATACTATACAGCTGTACACACTATACATGTGTCCATAATATACAGGTGCTCATACTATACAGGTGTCCATACTATACAGGTGACCATACTATAAAGGTGCCCATATTGTGCAAGTGTCCATACTATACAGGGGACCATACTATACAGGTGTCCATATTATACAGGTGCATATACTATACAGGTGTACATATTATACAGGTGCACATACTATACAGGTGCACATACTATACAGGTATCCATACTATACAGGTACCCATACTATACAGGTGCCCATACTATACAGGTATATACTATACAGGTGTCCATCCTTTACAGGTGCCCATACTATACAGATGTCCATACTATACAGGTGACCATACTATACAGGTGTCCATACCATACAGGTGCACATATTATACAGGTGTCCATACTATACAGGTGTCCATACTATACAGGTGCACATATTATACAGGTGCCCATACTATACAGGTGCACATACTATACCGGTGCCCATACTATACAGGTGTCATTACTATACAGGTATCCACACTATACAGGTGTCCATACTATGCAGGTGCACATACTATACAGGTATCCATACTATACAGATGCCCATACTATACAGGTGTCCATATTGTACAGGTGTCCATAATATACAGGTGTCCATACTATACAGGTGCCCATACTAAGCAGGTTCCCATAATATGCAGGTGTCTATATTATACAGGTGCCCATACTATACAGGTGTCCATATTGTACAGGTGTCCATACTATACAGGTGCCCATACTATGCAGGTGCCCATATTGTACAGGTGTCCATACTATACAGGTGCCGATATTGTACAGGAGTCCATACTATACAGGTGCCCATACTATACAAGTGCCCATATTGTACAGGTGTCAGTACTATACAGGTGTCCATACTATACAGGTGCCCATACTATGCAGGTGCCCATATTGTACAGATGTCCATACTATACAGGGGTCCATACTATACAGGTGCCCATACTATACAGGTGTCCATACTAAAAAAGGGGTCCATACTATACAGGGGTCCATACTCTACAGGTGCACATACTATACAGGTGTCCACATTATACAGGTGTCCATACTATACAGGTGCACATACTATACAGGTGCACATATTATACAGATGTCAATACTATACAGGTGTCCATATTATACAGGTGTCCATACTATACAGGTGCACATACTATACAGGTGCACATACTATATAGGTGCACATACTATACAGGAGCCCATACTATACAGGAGCCCATACTATACAGGCGCCCATACTATACAGGTGTCCTTACTATACAGGTGTCCATACTATACAGGTGCCCATACTATACAGGTGTCCTTACTATACAGGTGTCCATACTATACAGGTGCCCATACTATACAGGTGCACATACCATACAGGTGTCCATACTATACAGGTGTCCATACTATACAGGTGTCCATATTATACATGTGCCCATACTATACAGGTGCCCATACTATACAGGTTCACATATTATACATTTGTCCATACTATACAGGTGTCCATACTATACAGGTATATACTATACAGGAGTCCATACTATACAGGTGTCCATACCATACAGGTGTCCATACTATACAGGTACCTACTATACAGGTGTACATACTGTACAGGAGCCCATACTATACAGGTGTCCATACTATACAGGAGCCCATACTATACAGATGTCCATACTATACATATGTCCATAATATACAGGTGCACATACTATACAGGTGCCCATACTATACAGGTGTCCATACTATACAGGTACTTACTATACAGGTGTACATACTGTACAGGAGCCCATAATATACAGGTGTACATAATGTACAGGAGCCCATAATATACAGGTGTCCATACCATACAGGCGTCCATACTATACAGGTACCTACTATACAGGTGTACATACTGTACAGGAGCCCATTATATACAGGTGTACATACTGTACAGGAGCCCATAATATACAGGTGTCCATACTATACAGGAGCCCATACTATACAAGTGTCCATACTATACAGGTGCACATATTATACAGGTGCCCATACTATACAGGTTCACATATTATACAAGTGTCCATACTATACAGGTGTCCATACTATACAGGTGTCCATACTATACAGGTATATACTATACAGGTGCCCATACTATACGGATATCCATACTATACAGGTGCACATACTGTACAGGTGTCCATACTATATAGGTGCACATATTATACAGGTGTCCATACTATACAGGTGCCCATACTATACAGGTGTCCACACTATACAGGTGCCCATACTATACAGGTGTCCATACTATACAGGTATATACTATACAGGTGCCCATACTATACAGGTGCACATACTATACGGGTATCCATACTATACAGGTGCACATACTATACAGGTACCTACTATACAGGTGTACATACTGTACAGGAGCCCATAATATACAGGTGTCCATACTATACAGGAGCCCATACTATACAGATGTCCATACTATACAGATGTCCATAATATACAGGTGCACATACTATACAGGTGCCCATACTATACAGGTGTCCATACTATACAGGTACTTACTATACAGGTGTACATACTGTACAGGAGCCCATAATATACAGGTGTACATACTGTACAGGAGCCCATAATATACAGGTGTCCATACCATACAGGTGTCCATACTATACAGGTACCTACTATACAGGTGTACATACTGTACAGGAGCCCATTATATACAGGTGTACATACTATACAGGAGCCCATACTATACAAGTGTCCATACTATACAGATGTCCATAATATACAGGTGCACATACTATACAGGTGCCCATACTATACAGGTGCACATACTATACAGGTATCCATACTATACAGGTGCACATATTATACAGGTGCCCATACTATACAGGTTCACATATTATACAGGTGTCCATACTATACAGGTGTCCATACTATACAGGTATATACTATACAGGTGCCCATACTATACGGATATCCATACTATACAGGTGCACATACTGTACAGGTGTCCATACTATATAGGTGCACATATTATACAGGTGTCCATACTATACAGGTGCCCATACTATACAGGTGTCCATACTATACAGGTATATACTATACAGGTGCCCATACTATACAGGTGCACATACTATACGGGTATCCATACTATACAGGTGCACATACTATACAGGTATCCATACTATACAGGTGCACATACTATACAGGTGTCCATACTACACAGATGCCCATACTATACAGGTGTCCATAATATACAGGTGCTCATATTATACAGGGGTCCATACTATACAGGTGTCCATACTATACAGGTATCCATACTATACAGGTGTCCATACTATACAGGTGTCCATACTATACAGATATATACTATACAGGTGGACATACTATACAGCAGCCCATACTATACAGGTGTCCATACTATACAGGTGCACATACTATACAGGAGCCTATAGTATACATGTGTCCATACTATACAGGTGCACATACTATACAGGTGCACATACTATACAGGTGCACATAATATACAGGTATCCATATACAGGTGTACATACTATACAGGTGCACATACTATACAGGTGTCCATAATATACAGGTATCCATATACAGGTGCACATACTATACAGGTGCACATACTATACAGGTGCACATAATATACAGGTATCCATATACAGGTGCACATACTATACAGGTGCACATACTATACAGGTGTCCATACTATACAGGTGCACATACTATACAGGTGCCCATACTATACAACTGTCCATATTATACAGGTGCCCATACTATACAGGTTCACATATTATACAGGTGTCAATACTATACAGGTGTCCTTACTATACAGGTATATACTGTGCGGGTGTCCATACTATACAGGTGTCCCTACTATACAGGTATATACTATACTGGTGCCCATACTATACAGGTGCACATACTATACAGATATCCATACTATACAGGTATATACTATACAGGTGTCCATACTATACAGGTGCCCATACTATACAGGTGTCCATACTATACAGGTGTCCATACTATTAAGATGCCCATACTATAAAGGTGTCCATATTATACAGGTGCTCATACTATATAGGTGCCCATACTATACAGGTGTTCATACTATACAGGTGCACATCCTATACAGGTGTCCATACTATACAGGTGCCCATACTATACAGGTGTCCATACTATACAGTAGTCCATACTACACAGATGCCCATACTATACAGGTATCCATAATATACAGGTGCTCATACTACACAGGTGCCCATACTATACAGGTATCCATACTATCCATGTGCACATAGTATACACGTATTCATACTATACAGGTGTCCATACTATACAGGTATCCATACTATACAGGTTCACATACTGTACAGGTGTCCATACTATACAGTTGTCCGTACTATACAGGTGCACATATTATACAGGTGCCCATACTATACAGGTATATACTATACAGGTGCACATACTATACAGGAGCCCATACTATACAGGTGTCCATACTATACAGGTGCCCATACTATACAGGTGCACATACTATACAGGTATCCATACTATACAGGTGCATATATTATACAGTTGCACATATTATACAGTTACCCTTATTGTACAGGTGTCCATACTATACAGGTGTCCATACTATACAGTTGTCCATACTATACAGGTGCACATACTATACAGTTGTCCATACTATACAGGTGCACATATTATACAGGTGCCCATACTATACAGGTGCACATACTATACAGATATCCATACTATACAGGTATATACTATACAGGTGTCCATACTATACAGGTACCCATACTATACAGGTGTCCATACTATACAGGTGTCCATACTATACAGGTGTCCATACTACTAAGATGCCCATACTATAAAGGTGTCCATATTATACAGGTGCTCATACTATATAGGTGCCCATACTATACAGGTGCACATCCTATACAGGTGTCCATACTATACAGGTGCCCATACTATACAGGTGTCCATACTATACAGTAGTCCATACTACACAGATGCCCATACTATACAGGTATCCATAATATACAGGTGCTCATACTACACAGGTGCCCATACTATACAGGTATCCATACTATCCATGTGCACATAGTATACACGTATTCATACTATACAGGTGTCCATACTATACAGGTATCCATACTATACAGGTTCACATACTATACAGGTGTCCATACTATGCAGTTGTCCGTACTATACAGGTGCACATATTATACAGGTGCCCATACTATACAGGTATATACTATACAGGTGCACATACTATACAGGAGCCCATACTATACAGGTGTCCATACTATACAGGTGCCCATACTATACAGGTGCACATACTATACAGGTATCCATACTATACAGGTGCACATATTATACAGTTGCACATATTATACAGTTACCCATATTGTACAGGTGTCCATACTATACAGGTGTCCATACTATACAGTTGTCCATACTATACAGGTGCACATATTATACAGGTGCCCATACTATACAGGTATATACTATACAGGTGCACATACTATGCAGCAGCCCATACTATACAGGTGTCCATACTATATAGGTGTCCATACTATACAGGTATCAATACTATCCATGTGCACATACTATACAGGTGCACATACTATACAGGTATCCATACTATACAGGTGCCCATACTATACAGGTGTCCATATTATACAGGTGCCCATACTATGCAGGTGTCCATACTATACAGGTGTCCATACTATACAGGTGCACATATTATACAGGTGTCCATACTATACAGGTGTCCATACTATACAGGTGCACATACTATACAGGTATCATTACTATCCATGTGCACATACTATACAGGTATCCATACTATACAGGTGCACATACTATACAGGTATCCATACTATACAGGTGCACATACTATACAGGTGCCCATATTATACAGGTGCACATACTATACTGGTATCCATACTATACAGGTACACATACTATACAGGTGCCCATATCATACTGGTGCACATATTATACAGTTGCCCATATTGTACAGGTGTCCATACTATACAGGTACCCATATTATACAGGTGCACATATTATACAGGTGTCCATACTATACAGATGACCATACTATACAGGTGTCCATACTATACAGGTATATACTATACAGGTGTCCATACTATACAAGGGCCCATACTATACAGGTGCCCATACTATACAGGTGTACATACTATACAGGTGTCTATACTATACAGGTGCACATACTATACAGGTGCACATACTATACAGGTGTTCATACTATGCAGGTGCCCATATTATACAGGTGTCTATACTATACAGGTGTCCATATTATACAGTTGTCCATACTATACAGGAGCCTATACTATACAGGTGTCCATACTATACAGGTGTACATACTATACAGGTGTCTATACTATACAGGTGCACATACTATACAGGTGCACATACTATACAGGTGTTCATACTATGCAGGTGCCCATATTATACAGGTGTCTATACTATACAGGTGTCCATATTATACAGTTGTCCATACTATACAGGAGCCTATACTATACAGGTGTCCATACTATACAGGTACACATACTATACAGGAACCCATACTATACAGGTGCCCATACTATACAGGTGTCCATACTATACAGGTGTCCATACTATACAGGTGTCCATACTATACAGGAGCCCATACTATACAGGTGTCCATACTATACAGGTACCCATATTATACAGGTGCACATACTATACAGGTGCACATATTATACAGGTGTCCATACTATACAGATGCTCATACTATACAGGTGTCCATACTATACAGGTGCCCGTACTATACAGGTGTCCATACTATACAAGGGCCCATACTATACAGGTGCCCATACTATACAGGTGTACATACTATACAGGTGTCTATACTATACAGGTGCACATACTATACAGGTGCACATACTATACAGGTGTTCATACTATGCAGGTGCCCATATTATACAGGTGTCTATACTATACAGGTGTCCATATTATACAGTTGTCCATACTATACAGGAGCCTATACTATACAGGTGTCCATACTATACAGGTACACATACTATACAGGAACCCATACTATACAGGTGCCCATACTATACAGGTGTCCATACTATACAGGTGTCCATACTATACAGGTGTCCATACTATACAGGAGCCCATACTATACAGGTGTCCATACTATACAGGTACCCATATTATACAGGTGCACATACTATACAGGTGCACATATTATACAGGTGTCCATACTATACAGGTGTCCATACTATACAGGTGCCCGTACTATACAGGTGTCCATACTATACAAGGGCCCATACTATACAGGTGCCCATACTATACAGGTGTACATACTATACAGGTGTCTATACTATACAGGTGCACATACTATACAGGTGCACATACTATACAGGTGTTCATACTATGAAGGTGCCCATATTATACAGGTGTCTATACTATACAGGTGTCCATATTATACAGTTGTCCATACTATACAGGAGCCTATACTATACAGGTGTCCATACTATACAGGAACCCATACTATACAGGTGCCCATACTATACAGGTGCCCATACTATACAGGTGTCCATACTATACAGGTGTCCATACTATATAGGAGCCCATACTATATAGGTGTCCATACTATACAGGTGCACATACTATACAGGTGTCCATATTATACAGGTGTCCATACTATACAGGTACACATATTATACAGTTGTCCATACCATATAGGAGCCCATACTAATCAGGTGCCCATACTATGCAGATGCCCATACTATACAGGTGTCTATACTATACAGGTGTCTATACTATACAGGTGTCCATACTATACAGGTGCCCATACTATACAGGAGCACATACTTATCAGGTGCCCATACTATGCAGGTGTCCATACTATACAGGTGTCCATACTATACAGGTATCCATACTATACAGGTGCACATCCTATACAGGTGTCCATTCTATACAGGTGTCCATACTATACAGGTGTCCATACTATACAGGTGCCCATACTATACAGGTATCCATACTATACAGGTGCACATCCTATACAGGTGCCCATGCTATACAGATGTTCATACTATACAGGTATCCATACTATACAGGTGTCTATACTATACAGGTGTCTATACTATACAGGTGTCCATACTCTACAGGTGTCCATACTATACAGGTGTCCATACTATACAGGTGTTCATGCTATACAGGTGCCCATGCTATGAAGTGGCCCATACGCACTGCATTAAATGCATTATAAACCATTGAGATAATTTGTCAGCTAAAATTATACAATAAGTAATGATTTTTGACGATCTATGACAGACGCTGCTGTCCAGACATAATCACAGACAATATTGGGATCAGATCTCAGAATGTTCTCACCTTGTGTCATCTACGGACAGGATGAAGGACTGAAAGGGTTAATATGGACTAAAATGTGTGCCAACCGTCCCACGAGCGGCAGGGAGAAATAAAGGAATGTCCACAGCAGATTTTATGAAGAAATCTTGAAGTAACTTTACTGCATATTTTATGCAATGACATGTAACACAACAGTCTTTGAGAGAGAGAGAACCAGGATACAGGTTCCTCACAGGTTTGCTGGGACTCTGGGATCAATGAGCTTTGGTGCTGGCCACTGTGCTACTATTTTTAAGAGATTTGAGTTTCTAGTAGTCACACAGGATTCAGTATTTTGAGCTTTAAATAACTCACGGTTTTGTGGCTCTAGGTATTAGGCTTTGGGCCTAGCTTGAATTGATGCTGAAGATATGAGATGTGCTTGCTTTCATGTACAGGTCTCAAGAGAGAGAATTTGGTGGCTGCAGCCCCTTATATATTAAGGGGGTTGGACAAAGCTCATTGGTATGTAGACCTGTAAATCCTGACCCAGTGAACTATGGGTATCACATGACCCAAAAGTCCTTAAACCATAATACAATTTAATTAAAGGCACATGACCTATAAGGTCCTATACAGAGGTATTCCTATATAACATATTAAATATATAGATAAACACATTAAATACCATTTATATGAGGCGACTAGGGGTTAGCTCTACAGGAGAGCCCTATTGACATGGAGGGACTGTGGCTGAGGGCACTATAGACAAAGGGACAGGACCAGGTCCTGTACAGGGACACCACAAACCCCCTTACTTAAAACAAGTCGTCCTCGACTTAGGTCCCCAAAGACAGAGCGACGAAATGACCATAAGGCCAGACACAGTCCTGGGCATAATTGCAAATGTCCTTGATCAGGCTGTAGATAAACAACAAGATAGAGTCCTTGTACATAGTGAAATGTCCATACAAGCTCCAAAATGTTTATATAAACAAAATTATGTTATCTGGAGTTATCGTCTGAGTTTAACACATATATCTATGCATTAAGTAAATGATACATGACATTTGATCTATATTTTTCTCTCTATATATATATCTTTCTTCTTGACTGTCAAGTACTTTTAATACGGAACTGAAAGTATGTATAATGAGGTGGAGGCTTCTACATACCATTATAAATCTCACTTGTTATTATTTTTTTCTTTCTTTGACAGACAATAAATAGTATACTAGTGATAGTTATGAAATGTACTATAAGTACACTATATTTTATGAGTGCAGTCAGTCTTGGTATCTGAGAGGAATGTTCCCTTGGGTAGACCTTTGAGACCACCTCCTCTTGGGTTTCAGGAGTATCTTCTTCTCCCATCAGAACTCTTGTGACTTCAGTCCCAGAGGGACCAGCTTGAGGGCTGGACGCAGGGGATGCACTTGATTTTGATCTTTCTGTTGTTACGGGAGACAAGTTTATAGCAGGCGAGGAAACCAGAGACGGCTGTGCTGGAACTGGAGAGGGCACGCCACAGAACATCGCAGGTTGATGGGGTGAGAACATCGGAATATCCATTGATGGATGGATCCCTTCTCCTAGGACATATTCTCTCACAGGTTTAGCAGCTGTGGGAGCAGGAGGAGGCGGTTCTGGTATGTTCAAATCCAGTCTTCCGGACTTCATAGACGTCTGAGTCTGGGTAGGGCACGGCTGTTATCGTATACGGTTCCGTCTCCCAGATGGAGTCTATTTTGTGTGTTCTGGGAAACTTCCTCAGCCGGACTGTCTCCCAGTTGTAACGGTTTAGCAGATGCATGACGGTTGTAGTCTCTCTGCTGACGTTCTTGGGCCTCGCCTATTTTCGTGCCAACAATATCCTCAGCTTCCTGAATTCTCCTTTTGATGATCAGAGACCCAGTCTTGCGAGGTTTGTGGAGAATTGTTGAAGGGTGCGTATAACCCAAACGCTCGGGCCTTGGGAAGTTACCCATGTCGCCTCATCATGAGGAAAAAGGGAGTGTACCCTATGGAGCAGGGGATGGTATTAGTGTAGATCTCCAAGAGTTCAGGCAATACCCGGGGCCACTATTCATGCTTGGATACTGACGCTGCTCGCAGCATGTGTATGAAGACCTGGTTGATGCGTTTGCACAATCCATTCCCCTGGGGGTGGTAGGCTGTAGTCCGGAGATTCTTGCAGTCGTGAAACTGGCACTGCTCTTGGAACAGTTGGGCTTCAAAGGCTGTTCCTCGGTCCGTGAGGACCGCCTCCGGACATCCCAGGGTCTGGACCCAGTTAGAATAGAACATCTGCACCGCAGTCTTTGCCGTGAGGTCCTTGACAGGCACTACCACTACCCACTTGGAGTAGTGGTCTACCATCGTGAGGGCGTAGGTGTATCCAGACCTTGTAGAGGAAAACTTCACATGATACAAGGCGACCAGCTGGTTGGGTCTTTCGGTTTGGATGGGATGAAGGGGTGCTCTAGCATCCTTGCGGAGGTTCTTGGTGACGTTGCAGACAGTACATTCACCACACCACTTTTCAATGTCTCCTCGCATCCCTACCCAATAGAACCTCTGTCTGATGGTGGCTTCAGTTTTGTGGATCCCAAAGTGTCCCGACTGATCATGATAGGCATTCAGGACCATGGCAGCATCTCTTCTAGGGATCAAGATCTGATGGAGTCGTTCACCAGAGACTGGATCAGTGAGTTCCTGTATAGCAGTCCTTTGTGAATAAACAGTTGGTTTCTTTGGCACCACAACCTCTTCAATTCAAAGTCACACTGTGACTGACGTAGACCAGTTGGTACCTTTTTTTGAAGTACGTCGTCCAACAGATCCTCCATGACTCGATGGGGGGGATCTTTTAGAGTCTTCCACGTATAGTGGTCCTCAGGAACCTTGGTAGATCCAGGTTCACCGTCTTCTTGTGTAGTCAGAACGTTTTAACTCACGAACCTTTGATAGGTTCTTCGCCAGGAGCCATACTGGATAGTACATCAGTGTTCACATTGGACTTGCCACTTCTGTATTTAATGTTGAATTTGTTGTTCTGGAGGCCCAACACTGTTCAATGGCTCCCAATTTTGCGGTATTCAGGTGTGCCAACGAGTTATTATTAGTGTACACAGAGAAAGGGGTGGCTACTAGATAGTCTTTAAACTTTTCGGTAACTGCTTAGACCAAGGCAAGGAGCTCCAACTTGAAGGAACTGTAGTTAGTGTCATTCTTCTCTGCTCCTCACAAGTGTCTGCAGGCGTAGGCTATTACCCTTTCCTACTTTTACCTGGCATAGAATAGCTCCAAGGCCTTTGAAGCTGGCATCTGTGTACAGCCTGAAGGGCTGACCATAATCAGGATACGCCAGGATAGGCGGCTCAGTGAGTAGGTACTTCAAAGCTTGGAATGCTTTTTTTTGTTCCTCAGCCCACTGGATTGGGAGTCTTCCGTTGTAGTTCTCCTTCACAGTACCCTGGAGAAGAACTGTAAGGGGTCCAGCAATTTCTTCGAAGTGAGGGATAAAGCGCCGATAGTAGCCAGCGAATCCCAGGAAGCTTCTGATGTCCTGCACCGTGCGTGGGGTAGGCCAGTCCTTGACAACACTCACTTTTTCTGGGTCAGGCTGAACGCCTTCTGCGCTGACCACATGGCCGAGATAATGGACCCGTGGCTTCAATAGATGACACTTAGAAGGTTTAATCTTCAGCCCGTGTTGAATCAGAACTTGAAACACCTCCTTCAAATGGTCCAGATGCACTTGATAGGTCTTGGAGTACACAATGACATCGTCCAGATATAGTAACACGCTCTTGAAGTTGAGATGTCCTAGGCATCGTTCCATTAGGGGTTGAAAGGTGGCAGGGGCATTGCATAGCCCAAAGGGCATACTCTTGAACTCGAAGAGCCCCATCGGGGTGACAAACGCTGTCTTCTTACGGTCTTCTTCCGCCATCGGCACTTGGCAGTATCCACTGGTCAAGTCTAAAGGTATAGAAGTAAGCAGCTGATCCCAGGGTAGTCAGAGATTCCTCAGTCCGAGGTAGAGGGTTGGCATCTTTGTGAGTGACGTTATTCAGCTTCCGGTAATCCACACAGAAGCGGATGGTCCCATCTTTTTTCTTGACAAGGACCAAGGGAGCGACCCAGGGGCTTTGGCTCTCCTGGATGACGTCAGCCTTCTTCATCTCGGCCAGCATTTTCTTCACTGTCTGGTACATACCAGGGGCCACCGGGCGATGTCTTTCCTTGATTGGGGGACTATCCCATGTTAAGATCCGATGCTGGATCATCGTGGTCTGGCCAAAATCGTTGGGGTGCTTGCTGAAGGCCTCTTGATGTTGCTTGGTCACTTGGATAATTCCTCCAATTTGATCTTTGGGGGTATTCTCATTCCCTATCTGCAGCTGGGTCCACCATGGTGCTGGAGAGCTGTTATTGGCTCCATGAACAGTCTGGGCGGTCCGCTGTTGGGCTGCTTAGTTGGTATGTCCTTAAGCCCAAGATGGTATAGCTGAGTGACAGGAGTATACTTCAGCAGCCTGGTTGCGACATCCGATAGATTGACTACTCGGACTGGGACTCTGCCATTGGATACTGTCGCCAGACTCCTTGCTGCACAGACCAAAGGGTAGTCTTCCAGTCGAATTGGCTCCAGCAAGGCCTGATAATCTTGACTCTTCACCCCTGGTTGGGCACGGCACCAGATGATTGTTTCTGTCTGTGGTTGGAGGATCACAGACCTCATATCCTGAATTCTCACACGGCAGATCTCTCCTTGGCGGGTGACGAACTTCTGTTCGGCTTGCAGGGTCTTCAGATGGTGTTGCGAAGCTCGCCGGCCTCAGGGTGACATGTGAGGGAGCGATGCATGCAAGGACCCTACAATCTCCTCAGAGCAATGTCTCATAATGTTCATCCCTAGGATAAACTCTGCTGCCTCTTTATCTATGACATTAGTTATAATAACACCTTGTCCCCGGAGGACATACTCTCCTATTTGTATGGTGGGCTCCCAGTAACCATGCCTGGGCACTGGTTTTCTGTTCCCTGCCATCATTTGAAAATCTACATCATCGGGTTCACACAACATTTCAGGCCGCCAGCATCCTAAGTTGGGCCTTGTCCCATCTATGAATCTGTCCATGAGCACATTGTTACCCTGCTCGGGCATAATGCCATCTAACACAGTTTCTAAGGCATTTTGTAACGCCACAGCATATGACTGAAGGGTCTCACCCGGTTTCTGACGTCTTTTGTATAATCGTAGGCGTACCTCAGATGGGGAGTGAGACTCAAACATTTTTTAGAGTCCCTCAAAAATCTGCTCTACGGTAGCCTTGTCGGCAGCTGGCCAGGTGCGAACCTCTTCCAATGCAGATCCCTGTAGCTGTCCCGTGAGTAACTGCACCTGCTGATTAGGGGGAAAAGAATAGAAAACAAAGAGACTCTGTATCTTCTCCTTGAAGTCCCGCAATGTGAAGGGATCCCCATTGTAGGTAGGGCGCACTGGATTCCCCAGGAAGACAGGTGCGGCTACAGGAGCTCCCAAGTTGAGGCACTAAGCTGGAGGTGAAGCAGGTAACATTCTTCTTGCAGACTGTGGTGACCCCTCTGGCACGGTTGAAGGAGCGCCTCCATCCTGTGGGTTAGGTGGTGGTGATGGTGCTGTAGGTGCTGACATCTTGTAGACTTGATTGGGTGCGCTGGCCTTTAAATGAAGCTTGAGTGCGCTGGCCCTTTAAATGCAGCTTGAGTGCGCTGTTCTGGAACTTGATTGCGTTGTCCTGGAGCTTGAGTGCGTCATCCTGCGGCTTGACAAATTATGGTACGCTGGCCCTTTAAGATGGACCGCGGCGTGCTACGGCAACTTGTGCGGTCTACTGCTGCTGGGTATTGGAACAGTTCTGCTGCCCGGATCCTTCTGTTAGCTTGTGCAGAGCTTCTGCAGTGGAGGTGCTGTATAAATATGCGGGCACAGCTGGCGTAGCGTTTGAATTTTCGCTGCGCCCGAAGGACTTCCGGTTTGGTACAGGAGCAAAATTCTTCCCCTCCGCAACACAGGAGGGAACTTTTCATTCTGGCCGGCCGGCACTGGAGGATTGACTGCAAAGGCCTGGTGGGGAGTAGTGTTGCTCACGAATATTCGCAATTCGAATATTCATCGCAAATATCGCATATTCGCGAATTCGCGAATATTACGAATTTCGTGATTAAAATTCGCTATTACGAATGCGTCTTTTCTTTTAACTGTTTTAAAAACTGAGCACATTGTAGGGATCTCCTTCGACTGATAAATGCAATGCTTGTATCATTAAAGACCCAGGGTTGAGACTGTGAGGCAAAAGGTTTATGCATGCGAATATTCACATTGCGAATATTCGCAATACGAAAATTTGCAATGCAAATATTGGTGGAAATTCCGCTCCACTTATGCCTGTGAGCCAATGAGAGTTCTGCAAGCACAGTTGTCAGAGCTTAGCAACATCCATAGCAACGTCCCTCGCATGATGTTATAGCGCGCATGCGCAGACGAGCGAAATTTCGCTATTAATTTCGCAATAGCGAAATTTCGCTATTCAAAAAAAAAATCACGAATATAACGAATATTCGAATTTCACGAATATGGGACGAATATTCGTCCTCGTATTTGTGAAATATCACAAATTCGAATATGGCATATTCCGCTCATCACTAGCGGGGAGGAGCTGCTGCCGTTCGCGCGCGCGGGAAGGCCCAGTACTGACTTTAACCCCTTAAGGTACGAGCGCCAACCTCACAGAATTCTTCATCTCCCCCCTTACTTTTTCTTGCGCCCCGGTCAAGCACAATCTCCACAATCCAGTAAAATCCCGTAACTTTTGTGCGCAACTATAAATGAAGCATGCGAAAATTACGGACAGTTCATATGACACAGTTCTTGATAGCGGGAGGACTATGGCACTAGCAATAATGGAGGCTGAATAGCTGTAGGCACACACCTGTATCCTGCTTGTAAGACGCCAAAAAGACTTGCGGTAGTCTTGGGTGTTGCGGTGATAGTGTAGGGTATATGGGTATTAACCCTTAATTGTCGTGAGGCCAGGGTGCGGTTTCCTCAATGTAATAGTCCTACCAGACTTCTCTGTCCTCCTCCTCCAGACTCCTCTTTCCTCTGCAGACTCCCCTGTCCTCTTCAGACCCTCTGTCCATGGCAGGATTATCATAGGGGCAGATTGAGGTGCAGCTCCAGGCCCCTACATTGAAATAGGTCCAGCAGCCTGCAGAGGTCGCCTGCTGCCCGCCCCGCACCCCTGAATGAAAAGGCTGATACTACAAGAAGAGATCTCCCCGGTCGCCCTTTGCAAAACTCACGGCCCATCAGGTGCTTGAGCGATGTCATTTGCTGCCACCACCTCCTCCTCCCTCACCTGCATGCTGGGAGCTGTAGTTTTGCAACAGCTGGAGGCACCCCTGGTTGGAAAACATTGATGTATACTACACACTACTACAGTGGTCTTCAACCTGCAGACCTCCAGATGTTGCAAAACTACAACTCCCAGCATGCCCGGACAGCCGTTGGCTGTCCGGGCATGCTGAGAGTTGTAGTTTTGCAACATCTGGAGGTCTGCAGGTTGAAGACCACTGCACTACTATATAGTCAAACATGCTGGGAGTTGTAGTTTTCATTGGGGCAGCTGCTGAGCCACAGGCTGTATCAGGACATGCTGGGAGTTGTAGTTTTCCTTTGTGGCCGCTGCTGAGCCACAGGCTGTATCAGGGCATGCTGGAAGTTGTAGTTTATGTGGTGTCCCAGTACCGCATTTCATTCGGTACTTATTTATCTATGGGTCCCCGTAGCCAGAGTCCCTAGGACTTAGTAATTTCTGTTAGTCAGTCCACCCCTAGTCGCCTCTATTGTAGTATATAGATTTCTAATTTGTCCCTAGAATAATGTATACAGTATTATTTCTGCATATAAATGGTTAATTACTTGTTTCCATGGTGTCGCAGGGCCTTCGGGTCATGTGATGCGTTCCAAGCCTCATTCTGGATGCGTTCCAGGCCTCGTTCTGGTGTCTGTAGCCTCGTTCTGGTTCTACAATGTATATTGATCCTGTGATGTAAGCAATCCCATGATAGCATGTAAAGTGAGTGGCAGACGTTCGGACCAATCAAAATTGCCACGCCCCCTGCCCATATAAGGGAGCGGCGGCCATCTTATCTCTCTCTTGTTCCCGGGATAGCAAGTAAGCAAGACCTGTATTACAGTAATCACAGTGAGTTAGGCCTGAGCCTTGCGGTAACGGCTGAACAATATAAATTATAGAGTGTGTCATCCCCTAAGCACTCTGCAGCATCACCGGACCCAATATTTCCCCTAAATCCGTACGGATCTGCACATCACTCCCTAAATTCAGAGATTATAAGTCTTATGCAAGGTCCGCAACTTCTACCAGTCGCTAAGCAACCAAAGAACTGTTATATGAGACTGTTACTACGCATTGGATATTGCAAGCACTGCAGTAAAGTTATTCAAGTTCAAGTTAAATCTACTTGTGGACCTTCAGTCATTTCATTGCACCTATCGCTTCTGGGAAGGGCGGCGATAGGCCGGAACATAGATTCAGCATACCAGCCCTCACCCTGGCGTCACGAGTGACTGGGTTAATATTAACCCCTCATATACCAACATCATACCATCCCTATCATACACCCCCAAGGGCTACCTCATTTACTTTTGGGGCAGCTGCTGAGTCACAGGCTGTATCAGGGCATGCTGGGAGTTGTAGTTTTCTTTTGGGGCCCTGACTGCTGGAGTACCTGAGGCCCCTGACTGCTGGAGTACCTGGGGCCCCTGACTGCTGGAGTACCTGGGGCCCCTGACTGCTGGAGTACCCGGGGCCCCTTTGGATAGGGGATAAGATGCCAGGGGCGGAGTACCCCTTTAAAGGGGTACTCCACTGCCCATCGTTCGGAGCATTTAGTTCCAAACGCTGTGTGTGCTGCGGGGGTCGGCAACGCCCCCTCATGACGTCACACCATGCCCCCTCAATGCAAGTCTATGGGAGGAGGCCTGGTGGCCGCTACACTGCCCCCCCCCCCCATACACTTGCATTGAGGGGGCATGGCATGATGTCACAAGAGGGCGTGGCCGACCCCCTGCAGCGCACACACACACATGGCTGGTCAGTGGAGTACCCCTTTAATGTCATCCATTTTTTTTCAATCCATTTTTCATCCGTTATTACTTCTGAGCATGCTCAAAAGAGGTGTGAGCAACCAGGAAAGACGGGAAAAAACAGACAATAAAGGATACAAACTGATAAAAAAGATGCCACTTGTCTGTTACTTTTTTAAATAGTCTGTTAAAATAACAGACAAATTAATCCCTGATGGACCCCTCTGTATCAGTTTGTATCCATCTGCATCAGTTTGTATCCCTCTGAATCAGTTTTTGTCCCTCTGCATCAGTTTGTATCCCTCTGAATGAATCAGTTTGTATCCCTCTGAATCAGTTTGTATCCCTCTGAATCAGTTTGTATCCCTCTGAATCAGTTTGTATCCCTCTGAATCAGTTTGTATCCCTCTGAATCAGTCTGTGTCCCTCTGAATCAGTCTGTGTCCCTCGTCATCAGTCTGTGTCCCTCGTCATCAGTCTGTGTCCCTCGGCATCAGTCTGTGTCCCTCTGCATCAGTCTGTGTCCCTCTGCATCAGTCTGTGTCCCTCTGCATCAGTCTGTGTCCCTCTGCATCAGTCTGTGTCCCTCTGCATCAGTCTGTGTCCCTCTGCATCAGTCTGTGTCCCTCGGCATCAGTTTGTGTCCCTCGGCATCAGTTTGTGTCCCTCGGCATCAGTCTGTGTCCCTCTGCATCAGTCTGTATCCCTCTGAATCAGTTTTTGTCCCTCTGCATCAGTTTTTGTCCCTCTGCATCAGTTTGTATCCCTCTGCATCAGTTTGTGTCCCTCTGAATTAATCAGTTTGTATCCCTCTGAATCAGTCTGTGTCCCTCGTCATCAGTCTGTGTCCCTCGTCATCAGTCTGTGTCCCTCGGCATCAGTTTGTGTCCCTCTGCATCAGTTTGTGTCCCTCTGCATCAGTCTGTGTCCCTCTGCATCAGTCTGTGTCCCTCTGAATCAGTCTGTGTCCCTCTGAATCAGTCTGTGTCCCTGGGCATCAGTCTGTGTCCCTCGGCATCAGTCTGTGTCCCTCGGCATCAGTTTGTGTCCCTCTGCATCAGTCTGTGTCCCTCTGCATCAGTCTGTGTCCCTCTGCATCAGTTTGTGTCCCTCGGCATCAGTCTGTGTCCCTCTGCATCAGTTTGTGTCCCTCTGCATCAGTTTGTGTCCCTCTGCATCAGTTTGTGTCCCTCTGCATCAGTTTGCTTCCCCCTCCTGGTCTGTTGTAGCTCCACCTCTAGTGATGATGTCTCTAGGGGCGGAGCTACAGCCACAAGTCAGGGTGGTAAGGATGGATCTGGTCACATTATTACATTGCCTTTATTTTTTTTTCATTTTCTATATTTCTATAAAAAAAGCATCAAAATCTTCAGCACCAGGACCATGATGTCCTTAATCCGGCCCTGTCCTCCCCCAGACTCCTCTAGTCTACTCCTCCCCCAGACTCCTCTAGTCTACTCCTCCCCCAGACTCCTCTAGTCTACTCCTCCCCCAGACTCCTCTAGTCTACTCCTCCCCCAGACTCCTCTAGTCTACTCCTCCCCCAGACTCCTCTAGTCTACTCCTCCTCCAGACTCCTCTAGTCTACTCCTCCTCCAGACTCCTCAAAGTCTACTCCTTCTCCAGACTCCTCTAGTCTACTCCTTCTCCAGACTCCTCTAGTCTACTCCTCCTCCAGACTCCTCTAGTCTACTCCTCCTCCAGACTCCTCTAGTCTACTCCTCCTCCAGACTCCTCTAGTCTACTCCTCCTCCAGACTCCTCTAGTCTACTCCTTCTCCAGACTCCTCTAGTCTACTCCTCCTCCAGACTCCTCTAGTCTACTCCTCCTCCAGACTCCTCTAGTCTACTCCTCCTCCAGACTCCTCCTAGTCTACTCCTTCTCCAGACTCCTCTAGTCTACTCCTCCTCCAGACTCCTCTAGTCTACTCCTCCTCCAGACTCCTCTAGTCTACTCCTCCTCCAGACTCCTCTAGTCTACTCCTCCTCCAGACTCCTCTAGTCTACTCCTTCTCCAGACTCCTCTAGTCTACTCCTTCTCCAGACTCCTCTAGTCTACTCCTCCTCCAGACTCCTCTAGTCTACTCCTTCTCCAGACTCCTCTAGTCTACTCCTCCTCCAGACTCCTCTAGTCTACTCCTCCTCCAGACTCCTCTAGTCTACTCCTCCCCCAGACTCCTCTAGTCTACTCCTCCTCCAGACTCCTCTAGTCTACTCCTCCCCCAGACTCCTCTAGTCTACTCCTCCCCCAGACTCCTCTAGTCTACTCCTCCCCCAGACTCCTCTAGTCTACTCCTCCTCCAGACTCCTCTAGTCTACTCCTCCCCCAGACTCCTCTAGTCTACTCCTCCCCCAGACTCCTCTAGTCTACTCCTCCTCCAGACTCCTCTAGTCTACTCCTCCCCCAGACTCCTCTAGTCTACTCCTCCCCCAGACTCCTCTAGTCTACTCCTCCCCCAGACTCCTCTAGTCTACTCCTCCTCCAGACTCCTCTAGTCTACTCCTCCCCCAGACTCCTCTAGTCTACTCCTCCCCCAGACTCCTCTAGTCTACTCCTCCCCCAGACTCCTCTAGTCTACTCCTTCTCCAGACTCCTCTAGTCTACTCCTTCTCCAGACTCCTCTAGTCTACTCCTTCTCCAGACTCCTCTAGTCTACTCCTCCTCCAGACTCCTCTAGTCTACTCCTCCTCCAGACTCCTCTAGTCTACTCCTCCTCCAGACTCCTCTAGTCTACTCCTCCTCCAGACTCCTCTAGTCTACTCCTCCTCCAGACTCCTCTAGTCTACTCCTTCTCCAGACTCCTCTAGTCTACTCCTTCTCCAGACTCCTCTAGTCTACTCCTTCTCCAGACTCCTCTAGTCTACTCCTTCTCCAGACTCCTCTAGTCTACTCCTTCTCCAGACTCCTCTAGTCTCCTCCAGACTCCTCTAGTCTACTCCTCCTCCAGACTCCTCTGTCCTCCTCCTCCAGACTCCTCTGTCCTCCTCCTCCAGACTCCTCTGTCCTCCTCCTCCAGACTCCTCTGTCCTCCTCCTCCAGACTCCTCTGTCCTCCTCCTCCAGACTCCTCTGTCCTCCTCCTCCAGACCACTCTGTCCTCCTCCTCCTCCAGACCCCTCTGTCCTCCTCCTCCTCCAGACTCCTCTGTCCTCCTCCTCCTCCAGACTCCTCTGTCCTCCTCCTCCTCCAGACCCCTCTGTCCTCCTCCAGACCCCTCTGTCCTCCTCCAGACCCCTCTGTCCTCCTCCAGACCCCTCTGTCCTCCTCCAGACCCCTCTGTCCTCCTCCAGGCTCTTCTGTCCTCCTCCAGGCTCTTCTGTCCTCCTCCAGGCTCTTCTGTCCTCCTCCAGTCTCCTCTGTCCTCCTCCTCTAGACTCCTCTGTCCACCTCCTCTAGACTCCTCTGTCCACCGCCTCTAGACTCCTCTGTCCTCCTCCTCCTCCAGACTCCTATGTCCTCCTCCAGACCCCTCTGTCCTCCTCCAGGCTCTTCTGTCCTCCTCCAGGCTCTTCTGTCCTCCTCCAGGCTCTTCTGTCCTCCTCCAGTCTCCTCTGTCCTCCTCCTCTAGACTCCTCTGTCCACCTCCTCTAGACTCCTCTGTCCACCTCCTCTAGACTCCTCTGTCCTCCTCCTCCTCCAGACTCCTATGTCCTCCTCCAGACTCCTCTGTCCTCCTCCTCCAGACTCCTCTGTCCTCCTCTAGGCTTTTCTGTTCTCCTCCAGACTCCTCTGTCCTCCTCCAGACCCCTCTGTCCTCCTCCTCCAGGCTCTTCTGTTCTCCTCCAAACTCCTCTGACCTCCTTCAGGCTCTTCTGTTCTCCTCCAGACTCCTCTGTCCTCCTCCAGACCCCTCTGTCCTCCTCCTCCAGGCTCTTCTGTTCTCCTCCAAACTCCTCTGTCCTCCTCCAGGCTCTTCTGCTCTCCTTCAGACTACTCTGTCCTCCTCCAGATTACTCAGTCCTCCTCCAGACTCCTCTGTTCTCCTCCTGATTCCTCTGTCCTCCTCCTCCAGACTCCTCTGTCCTCCTCCTCCAGACTCCTCTGTCTTCTCCAAACCCCTCTGTGTTCCTCCAGAGAGAGAGAGAGAGAGAGAGAGTGAGTTAGAATCATCCACTGCCCCCTCCCTCTGTATCATCTCCCCCATCATCCACTGCCCACTCTCTCCATTCTATCACCCCCCCATCAACCACTGCCCCCTCCCTTCATTCAACCCCCCCCACATCATCCACTGCCCCCTCCCTCCATTCTATCACCCCCCCACATCATCCACTGCCCCTCCCTCCATTCTATCACCCCCCCCCCACATCATCCACTGCCCCTCCCTCCATTCTATCACCCCCCCCCACATCATCCACTGCCCCCTCCCTCCATTCTATCACCCCCCCCATCATCCACTGATCCCTCCCTCCGTTCTATCAACCCCCATCATCCACTGATCCCTCCCTCCGTTCTATCAACCTCCCATCATCCACTGATCCCTCCCTCCGTTCTATCAACCCCCCATCATCCACTACCCCCTCCCTCCGTTGTATCACCCCCCACATCATCCACTGACCAACTCCGTTCTATTACCCACCCATCATCCACTGCCCGCTCTCTCCATTCAACCCCCCATCATTCACTGCCACCCTCCTTCCATTCTATCACCCCCATCATTCACTGCCCCCTCCGTTCTATCACCCCCCATCTTCCACTGCCCCCTCCGTTCTATCACCCCCCATCTTCCACTGCCCCCTCCGTTCTATCACCCCCCATCTTCCACTGCCCCTCCGTTCTGTCATCCCCCCCATCATCCACTGCCCCCCTCCGTTCTATCATCCCCCCCCATCATCCACTGCCCCCCTCCGTTCTATCATCCCCCCCATCTTCCACTGCCCCCCTCCATTCTATCACTCCCCCATCTCCCACTGCCCCCTCCGTTCTGTCATCCCCCCATTATCCACTGCCCCCCTCCATTCTATCACCCCCCCATCTTCCACTGCCCCTCCTTTCTGTCTTCACCCCATCATCCACTGCCCCCTTCCGTTCTATCACCCCCCATTATCCACTGCCCCCTCCGTTCTGTCATCCCCCCATCATCCACTGCCCCCCTCTGTTCTATCACCCCCATCATCCACTGCCCCCCTCCGTTCTATCACCCCCATCATCCACTGCCCCCTCCATTCTATCACCCCCATCATCCACTGCCCCCTCCATTCTATCACCCCCATCATCCACTGCCCCCTCCATTCTATCACCCCCCATCATCCACTGCCCCCTCCGTTCTGTCATCCCCTCATCATCCACTGCCCCCCTCTGTTCTATCACCCCCATCATCCACTGCCCCCCTCCGTTCTATCACCCCCATCATCCACTGCCCCCTCCGTTCTGTCATCCCCCCATCATCCACTGCTCCCTCCGTTCTGTCATCCCCCCATCATCCACTGCTCCCTCCGTTCTGTCACCCCCCCCATCATCCACTGCCCCCTCCGTTCTGTCACCCCCCCCATCATCCACTGCTCCCTCCGTTCTGTCACCCCCCCCCATCATCCACTGCTCCCTCCGTTCTGTCACCCCCCATCATTCACTGCCCCCTCCGTTCTGTCATCCCCCCCCATCATCCACTGCTCCCTCCGTTCTGTCACCCCCCATCATTCACTGCCCCCTCCGTTCTGTCATCCCCCCCCATCATCCACTGCCCCCTCCGTTCTGTCACCCCCCATCATTCACTGCCCCCTCCGTTCTGTCATCCCCCCCCCATCATTCACTGCCCCCTCCGTTCTGTCACCCCCCATCATTCACTGCCCCCTCCGTTCTGTCATCCCCCCCCCATCATTCACTGCCCCCTCCGTTCTGTCACCCCCCATCATCCACTGCTCCTGTCATCGGTGTCAGTCACCCTCGTCTCTGAGAGTCTTGGTGTAACCAGTATCTGGGGAGCCTGCGGCCATAGCTCCATCTGTACGGGCGCCTCCCGTGGGGAATAGAATGGGGCCTTTATTTTGGCGCAGTAATTCCCGGGGCGGTGAAACCGTAGACAGTAATGGCTCAACATAATACTTGTGTGACCGAGCGGCCGGCGGCTGAACCGTGCGCTGCACAACAGCTCCATGGAATAAGGGATCCGACAAACAGCTTAAGGGGTGACACCGCCTCCATCCCGGCAGCGAGGGCTGAAACCGAAGTCCTTTCAGGGGCACTGAGCAGCCCTGGCAGCGCCCGCACCGCGAGATCGATAACAAATCCTCCATCTGTCTGCTGGGAGATGGTATTATGGGCACCTAGAAGAACTACAACTCCCAGTGTGCTCTGCTGGTGACTGCAGTCTACTGCTCTCTGTTATCAGCGATGTCAGAAGGGGAGAGGTGACTGTAGGACAGGTGAATATATCTATTGTTCTCTGTTATCAGCCATGTCAGGAGGGGAGAGGTGACTGTAGGACAGGTGAATACAATCTATTGTTCTCTGTTATCAGCCATGTCAGAAGGGGAGAGGTGACTGTAGGACAGGTGAATATAATCTATTGTTCTCTGTTATCAGCCATGTCAGGAGGGGAGAGGTGACTGTAGGACAGGTGAATATAATCTATTGTTCTCTGTTATCAGCCATGTCAGGAGGGGAGAGGTGACTGTAGGACAGGTGAATATATCTATTGTTCTCTGTTATCAGCCATATCAGGAGAGGAGAGGTGACTGTAGGACAGGTGAATATAATCTATTGTTCTCTGTTATCAGTCATGTCAGGAGAGGAGAGGTGACTGTAGGACAGGTGAATATATCTATTGTTCCCTGTTATCAGCCATGTCAGGAGGGGAGAGGTGACTGTAGGACAGGTGAATATATCTATTGTTCTCTGTTATCAGCCATATCAGGAGGGGAGAGGTGACTGTAGGACAGGTGAATATATCTATTGTTCTCTGTTATCAGCCATGTCAGGAGGGGAGAGGTGACTGTAGGACAGGTGAATATAATCTATTGCTCTCTGTTATCAGCCATATCAGGAGGGGAGAGGTGACTGTAGGACAGGTGAATATAATCTATTGTTCTCTGTTATCAGCCATGTCAGGAGGGGAGAGGTGACTGTAGGACAGGTGAATATAATCTATTGTTCTTTGTTATCAGCCATGTCAGGAGAGGAGAGGTGACTGTAGGACAGGTGAATATATCTATTGTTCTGTTATCAGCCGTGTCAGGAGGGGAGAGGTGACTGTAGGACAGGTGAATATAATCTATTGTTCTCTGTTATCAGCCATATCAGGAGAGGAGAGGTGACTGTAGGACAGGTGAATATATCTATTGTTCTCTGATATCAGCCATGTCAGGAGGAGAGAGGTGACTGTAGGACAGGTGGATATATCTATTGTTCTCTGTTATCAGCCATGTCAGGAGAGGTGACTGTAGGACAGGTGAATGCAATCTATTTTTCTCTGTTATCAGCCATGTCAGGAGAGGAGAGGTGACTGTAGGACAGGTGAATATAATCTATTGTTCTCTGTTATCAGCCATGTCAGGAGGGGAGAGGTGACTGTAGGACAGATGAATATAATCTATTGTTCTCTGTTATCAGCCATGTCAGGAGAGGTGACTGTAGGACAGGTGAATATAATCTATTGTTCTCTGTTATCAGCCATGTCAGGAGGGGACAGGTGACTGTAGGACAGATGAATATAATCTATTGTTCTCTGTTATCAGCCATGTCAGGAGGGGACAGGTGACTGTAGGACAGATGAATATAATCTATTGTTCTCTGTTATCAGCCATGTCAGGAGAGGTGACTGTAGGACAGGTGAATATAATCTATTGTTCTCTGTTATCAGCCATGTCAGGAGGGGAGAGGTGACTGTAGGACAGGTGAATATAATCTATTGTTCTCTGTTATCAGCCATGTCAGGAGAGGAGAGGTGACTGTAGGACAGGTGAATACAATCTATTGTTCTCTGTTATCAGCCGTGTCAGGAGGGGAGAGGTGACTGTAGGACAGGAGAATATAATCTATTATTTTCTGTTATCAGCCATGTCAGGAGGGGAGAGGTGACTGTAGGACAGGTGAATACAATCTATTGTTCTCTGTTATCAGCCATGTCAGGAGATGAGAGGTGACTGTAGCACAGGTGAATAGATCTATTGCTCTCTGTTATCAGCCATGTCAGGAGAGGAGAGGTGACTGTAGGACAGGTGAATATAATCTATTGTTTTCTGTTTTCAGCCATGTCAGGAGGGGAGAGGTGACTGTAGGACAGGTGAATATTTCTATTGTTCTCTGTTATCAGTCATGTCAGGAGAGGAGACTGTAGGACAGGAGAATACTATCAGGCTGATAACAGAGAGCAATAGATTGTAATCACGAGTCATGAGCTGGGTCTTAAGGTAAAGTCAGTTACAGAGGCCTTCTAGGGTTTCAGGTTAGGATCTATCTATCTCATATCTATCTATCTCATATCTATCTATCTATCTCATATCTATCTATCTCATATCTATCTATCTCATATCTATCTATCTATCTCATATCTATCTATCTATCTCATATCTATCTATCTATCTCATATCTATCTATCTATCTCATATCTATCTATCTATCTCATATCTATCTATCTATCTCATATCTATCTATCTCATATCTATCTATCTATCTATCTCATATCTATATATTTCATATCTATCTATCTATCTCATATCTATCTATCTATCTATCTATCTATCTATCTATCTCATATCTATCTATCTCATATCTATCTATCTATCTATCTATCTATCTCATATCTATCTTTCTATGACTTATGACTTTCTAATAATGTTTGGATTGTTCTTTATTTTTGCACCATGTGCTTGGCAGAAGGTGAAGGGTTAATCCCAGTTACATGACACAGTCAGGGCTGCCATCAGAAACTTTGGGGTCCCTTACACAGCTCAGAGCCTGGGCCACCGACCTCTTGTAGCCGCCCCCAGGGCACGACGGCCATCTTCCCCATCATCCAGAAAAAAATGTTTAAAACACAAAACAAGAAAGACAAAAGAGGAAATCTCCCCATCATACTGACCAAATCCTGTATCCTACAGAGCTTAAAGGGGAACTCCTCTACCTATACACAGGATACTGTATATATCATCGTGGCCTCTTTTATACTGGTCGTGGTTTTGGAAGCATAAAACTGATCACAGGTTCCCTTTAACTGTAAGTGACCATATTAAAATGTACTTAAATAAAAGACAATAAACAAGTTTAATTGCAAAAAAAAAAAGGAAAATAAAGTGCCCCCCCCCCCATAACACAATAGTAACAGCAGATCTCCACTCCCAAGACCCCCCCCCCTTTATAACAGGTTTCTCCTCTCCACCACCCCCCCTTATAACAGGTCTCCCCTCTCCAGCCCCCCCCTTATAACAGGTCTCTCCTCTCCAGCCCCCCCCCTTATAACAGGTCTCCCCTCTCCAGCCCCCCCCCTATAATAGGTCTCCCCTCTCCAGCCCCCCCCCTTATAACAGGTCTCCCCTCTCCACGCCCCCCCCTTATAACAGGTCTCCCCTCTCCAGCCCCCCCCCCTTATAACAGGTCTCCCCTCTCCAGCCCCCCCCCCTTATAACAGGTCTCCCCTCTCCAGCCCCCCCCCTTATAACAGGTCTCCCCTCTCCAGCCCCCCCCCCTTATAACAGGTCTCCCCTCTCCAGCCCCCCCCCCCTTATAACAGGTCTCCCCTCTCCAGCCCCCCCCCCCTTATAACAGGTCTCCCCTCTCCAGCCCCCCCCTTATAATAGGTCTCCCCTCTCCAGCCCCCCCCCCCCCCTTATAACAGGTCTCCCCTCTCCACCCCCCCCCCCTTATAACAGGTCTCTCCTCTCCAGCCCCTCCCTTAAAGGGTACCTCTCATCAAATAAACTTTTGATATATTTTAATGAATGTTGAATAACTTTCCAATAACAGGTTAATGAACAATATGCTTCTTTCTATTGTATTTTTCCCGATCAGTCCTGTCAGCATTTCTGACTCATGCTGGAGTCCTAAACACTCAGAGCTGCCAGCCTGCTTTGTTCACAGCCAAACAGGCTGTGAACAAAGCAGACTGGCAGCTCGTAGTGTTTAGGACTCCAGCATGAGTCTGAAATGCTTGCTGCCAGGACTGGTAGGGAGACCCCTAGTGGTCATTTCTTCAAAGTGGAAATTAAATAGAAAGAAGCAGATTTTTTAATAACATGCAATTGTAAAGTTATTCTGCATTCATTAATCTATAATATATCAAAAGTTTTTTTTGATGAGAGGTACCCTTTAATAACAGGTCTCTCCTCTCCAGCCCCCCCCCCCTTATAACAGGTCTCCCCTCTCCAGCCCCCCCCTTATAACAGGTCTCCCCTCTCCAGCCCCCCCCCCCTTATAACAGGTCTCCCCTCTCCAGCCCCCCCCCCCTTATAACAGGTCTCCCCTCTCCAGCCCCCCCCCTTATAACAGGTCTCCCCTCTCCAGTCCCCCCCCCTCAGATCTCTCCTCTCCAGTCTCCCCCCCTTATAACAGGTCTCTCCTCTCCAGTTAAACCTGCAAAACAGCCCCACACAATGTAACCATCACCATATAGTGCTCAGTCCCAGTCACATTATAGTGTCCTACCTAACAGCCCCACAAAATATAACCATCGCCATATAGTGCTCAGTCCCAGCCACATTATAGTGTCCTACCTAACAGGGCCACACAATGAAATCTCCATATAGTGCTCAATCCCTATCACATTATAGTGTCCTACCTAACAGCCCCACTCTATGTAACCATCTCCATATAGTGCTCAGTCCCAGCCACATTATAGTGTCCTACCTAACAGCCCCAACAATGTAACCATCTCCATATAGTGCTCAGTCCCAATCACATTATAGTGTCCTACCTAATAGCCCCACACAATGTAACCATCACCATATAGTGCTCAGTCCCAGCCACATTATAGTGTCCTACCTAACAGCCCCACTCTATGTAACCATCTCCACATAGTGCTCAGTCCCAGTCATATTATAGTGTCCTACCTAACAGCCCCACACAATGTAACCATCTCCATATAGTGCTCAGTCCCAATCACATTATAGTGTCCTACCTAACAGCCCCACACAATGTAACCATCACCATATAGTGCTCAGTCCCAGCCACATTATAGTGTCCTACCTAACAGCCCCACTCTATGTAACCATCTCCACATAGTGCTCAGTCCCAGTCATATTATAGTGTCCTACCTAACAGCCCCACACAATGTAACCATCTCCATATAGTGCTCAGTCCCAATCACATTATAGTGTCCTACCTAACAGCCCCACACAATGTAACCATCTCCATATAGTGCTCAGTCCCAGCCACATTATAGTGTCCTACCTCACAGCCCCACACATTAAGGATCCTCTGAAGATAAACTGCCCCTCAGAACCTCACACTAAGATGGACGGAACGTCTCAGGAACCGGGACACATCTGCTCTCCTTGGCGAGGGTCAGATTTTAGGTTTTGAGCTCATAAAGAGAACATTCTAGATTGTTGGCTCAATCACTTGATCACCTAAAAGTCACCGGTGAAGGACTCGTGAATGATTTATTAAGTGAGGATTATCTGGGAGACGCAAATCACACGAAAACTCCAGGAATAGAAGTCGTTTCTGCTGAGTAATGATATCGGCCGCGTGTAAAGATGTTCTGCTCTGAGAATAGGAAAAATACAAATTGAACTTGATTTCTTAAATTTCCGAGGAAGAAGGATGAGAGTAAGACTTGGTGGTCTAGGCTCCATTCCCAACTCCTGGGGAGAACATCACAACCGCTGACCAAACTGGTAAGAGTGTGGTAAGTGACCAGATAGGAGCCGCCATGGAGGTGGTCCGCACATAATTCAGGCATTGTATGAAGTCTAGAACCATATGACCCCAGCCTGATACAGAGGAGGAAAATCCAAAATATATCATACAATGACTACCTATGTACAAAAACATAAAAATATAACTACTATAATACTGCTCCTATATACAAGAATATAACTACTATAATACTGCTCCTATATACAAGAATATAACTACTATAATACTGCTCCTATATACAAGAATATAACTACTATAATACTGCTCCTATATACAAGAATATAACTACTATAATACTGCTCCTATATACAAGAATATATCTACTATAATACTGCTCCTATATACAAGAATATAACTACTATAATACTGGCTCCTATATACAAGAATATAACTACGGTACTCTAATACTCCTCCTATATACAAGAATATAACTACTATAATACTGCTCCTATATACAAGAATATAACTACTATAATACTGCCTCCTATATACAAGAATATAACTACTATAATACTGCTCCTATATACAAGAATATAACTACTATGATACTGTCTCCAATATACAAGAATAGAACTACTATAATACTGTTCCTATATACAAGAATATAACTACTATAATACTGCTCCTATATACAAGAATATAACTGCTATAATACTGCCCCCTATATACAAGAATATAACTACTATAACACTACTCATATATACAAGAATATAACTACTATAATACTGCTCCTATATACAAGAATATAACTACTATAATACTGCTCCTATATACAAGAATATAACTGCTATAATACTGCTCCTATATACAAGAATATAAGTACTATAATACTGGCTCCTATATACAAGAATATATCTACTATAATACTGTCTCCAATATACAAGAACATATCTACTATAATACTGCCTCCAATATACAAGAATATAACTACTATAATACTGCTCCTATATACAAGAATATAACTACTATAATACTGCTCCTATATACAAGAATATAACTATTATAATACTGCCTCCTATTTGCAAGAATATAACTACTATAATACTGCTCCTATATACAAGAATATAACTACTATAATACTGCTCCTATATACAAGAATATAATTACTATAATACTGCTCCTATATACAAGAAAATAACTACTATAATACTGCTCCTATATACAAGAATATAACTACTATAATACTGCTCCTATATACAAGAATATAACTGCTATAATACTGCTCCTATATACAAGAATATAACTACTATAATACTGGCTCCTATATACAAGAATATAACTACTATAATACTGCTCCTATATATACAAGAATATATCTACTATAATACTGCTCCTATATGCAAGAATATAACTACTATAATACTGCTCCAATATATACAAGAATATATCTACTATAATACTGCTCCTATATACAAGACTATAACTACTATAATACTGCTCCTATATACAAGAATATAACTACTATAATACTGCTCCTATATACAAGAATATATCTACTATAATACTGCTCCTATATACAAGAATATAACTACTATAATACTGCTCCTATATGCAAGAATATAACTAATATAATACTGCTCCTATATACAAGAATATAACTACTATAATACTGCTCCTATATACAAGAATATAACTACTATAATACTGGCTCCTATATACAAGAATATAACTACTATAATACTGCTCCTATATACAAGAATATAACTACTATAATACTGCTCCTATATACAAGAATATAACTACTATAATACTGCTCCTATATACAAGAATATAACTACTATAATGCTGCTCCTATATACAAGAATATAACTACTATGATACTGCTCCTATATACAAGAATATAATTACTATAATACTGCCTCCTATATACAAGAATATAACTACTATAATACTGCTCCTATATATATACAAGAATATATCTACTATAATACTGCTCCTATATACAAGAATATAACTACTATAATACTGCTCCTATATACAAGAATATGACTACTATAATACTGCTCCTATATACAAGAATATAACTACTATAATACTGCTCCTATATACAAGAGTATAACTAATATAATACTGCTCCGATATACAAGAGTATAACTACTATAATACTGCCCCTATATACAAGAGTATAACTACTATAATACTGCCCCTATATACAAGAATATAACTACTATAATACTGCCCCTATATACAAGAATATAATTACTGTCACAATGCCGGCTGGCAGGTAGTGGATCCTCTGTGCCAGAGAGGGATTGGCGTGGACCGTGCTAGTGGACCGGTTCTAAGCCACTACTGGTTTTCACCAGAGCCCGCCGCAAAGCGGGATGGTCTTGCTGCGGCGGTAGTGACCAGGTCGTATCCACTAGCAACGGCTCACCTCTCTGGCTGCTGAAGATAGGCGCGGTACAAGGGAGTAGGCAGAAGCAAGGTCGGACGTAGCAGAAGGTCGGGGCAGGCAGCAAGGATCGTAGTCAGGGGCAACGGCAGAAGGTCTGGAAACACAGGCAAGGAACACACAAGGAACGCTTTCACTGGCACTAAGGCAACAAGATCCGGCAAGGGAGTGCAGGGGAAGTGAGGTAATATAGGGAAGTGCACAGGTGATTACCCTAATTGGAACCACTGCGCCAATCAGCGGCGCAGTGGCCCTTTAAATCGCAGAGACCCGGCGCGCGCGCGCCCTAGGGAGCGGGGCCGCGCGCGCCGGGACAGAACAGACGGGGAGCGAGTCAGGTAGGGGAGCCGGGGTGCGCATCGCGAGCGGGCGCTACCCGCATCGCGAATCGCATCCCGGCTGGCAGCGGGATCGCAGCGCCCCGGGTCAGAGGACGTGACCGGAGCGCTGCAGCGGAGAGAGTGAAGCGAGCGCTCCGGGGAGGAGCGGGGACCCGGAGCGCTCGGCGTAACAATTACTATAATACTGCCCCTATATACAAGAATATAACTACTATAATACTGCCCCTATATACAAGAATATAACTGCTATTATACAGCCCCTATATACAAGAATATAACTGCTATAATACTGCCTCCTATATACAAGAATATAACTGCTATAATATTGCTACTATATACAAGAATATATCTACTATAATACTGCCTCCTATATACAAGAATATATCTACTATAATACTGCCTCCTATATACAAGAATATAACTACTATAATACTGCCTCCTATATACAAGTATATAACTACTATAATACTGCTCCTATATACAAGAATATAGCTACTATAATACTGCTCCTATATACACAAATATATCTACTATAATACTGCCTCCTATATACAAGAATATATCTACTATAATACTGCCTCCTATATACAAGAATATAACTACTATAATACTGCCTCCTATATACAAGAATATAACTATTATAATACTTCTATATACAAGAATATAACTACTATTATACTGCTCCTATATACAAGAATATAACTACTATAATACTGCTCCTATATACAAGAATATAACTACTATAATACTGCTCCTATATACAAGAATATAACTACTATAATACTGCTCCTATATATAAGAATATAACTACTATAATACTGCTCCTATATACAAGAATATAACTACTATATACAAGAATATAACTACTATAATACTGCTCCTATATACAAGAATATAACTACTATAATACTGCTCCTATATACAAGAATATAACTACTATAATACTGCTCCTATATACAAGAATATAACTACTATAATACTGCTCCTATATACAAGAATATAACTACTATAATACTGCTCCTATATACAAAAATATAACTACTATAATACTGTCCCCTATATACAAGAATATAACTACTATAATACTGCACCTATATACAAGAATATAACTACTATAATACTGCACCTATATACAAGAATATAACTACTATAATACTGCACCTATATACAAGAATATAACTACTATAATGTGAATTCGGGTAGAAATACAGACATGGTGCACATCTACAATCTTGTATAATGATCTGATTGCTTCTCAGCATAATATCAAAAACTAACAGGTTGTTAGTATACATTTTTGATCAAAAAGTACAAGCCCACTCGCCACGTCAAGGCCACCTATTGAGAGTGGGTCCCTAACGTCCCTAGCATAAAATGGCGCAGCACCGAGCGGCGACCACCACCGCCGCGACACCAATGCCCACAGGGGGGAACGACCCACCGGCAGAGCGGCCCCAATGCCACTCAAACCAGTCTATGGGCCGCACCCCCCCGCAGACACGGCGCCACGGCAGCAACGGACACCGCACAGCACCACACCAGTGTGAACAAGGTGTAATGGCTCACTTACCATGCTCTCCCAGTCAGACTGGGAGGCTGCTAGGAAAGAAATGACCCATGTGTAGCTAACTACTACTTATATAGGGTTGGGCTGAGGGGGTGGGGAAGAGTGCAGACAACATGTTCAAAAAAAAAAAAAAAAAGAGGGGATAGAAATCACAGTGTGAATTCGGGTAGAAATACAGACATGGTGCACATCTACAATCTTGTATAATGATCTGATTGCTTCTCAGCATAATATCAAAAACTAACAGGTTGTTAGTATACATTTTTGATCAAAAAGTACAAGCCCACTCGCCACGTCAAGGCCACCTATTTAGAGTGGGTCCCTAACGTCCCTAGCATAAAATGGCGCAGCACCGAGCGGCGACCACCACCGCCGCGACACCAATGCCCACAGGGGGGAACGACCCACCGGCAGAGCGGCCCCAATGCCACTCAAACCAGTCTATGGGCCGCACCCCCCCGCAGACACGGCGCCACGGCAGCAACGGACACCGCACAGCACCACACCAGTGTGAACAAGGTGTAATAGTTCACTTACCATACTCTCCCAGTCAGACTGGGAGGCTGCTAGGAAAGAAATGACCCATGTGTAGCTAACTACTACTTATATAGGGTTGTGCTGAGGGGGTGGTTTGAGTGGCATTGGGGCCGCTCTGCCGGTGGGTCGTTCCCCCCTGTGGGCATTGGTGTCGCGGCGGTGGTGGTCGCCGCTCGGTGCTGCGCCATTTTATGCTAGGGACGTTAGGGACCCACTCTAAATAGGTGGCCTTGACGTGGCGAGTGGGCTTGTACTTTTTGATCAAAAATGTATACTAACAACCTGTTAGTTTTTGATATTATGCTGAGAAGCAATCAGATCATTATACAAGATTGTAGATGTGCACCATGTCTGTTTTTCTACCCGAATTCACACTGTGATTTCTATCCCCTCTTTTTTTTTTTTTTTTTTTTTTTTTTGAACATGTTGTCTGCACTCTTCCCCACCCCCTCAGCCCAACCCTATATAAGTAGTAGTTAGCTACACATGGGTCATTTCTTTCCTAGCAGCCTCCCAGTCTGACTGGGAGAGCATGGTAAGTGAGCCATTACACCTTGTTCACACTGGTGTGGTGCTGTGCGGTGTCCGTTGCTGCCGTGGCGCCGTGTCTGCGGGGGGGTGCGGCCCATAGACTGGTTTGAGTGGCATTGGGGCCGCTCTGCCGGTGGGTCGTTCCCCCCTGTGGGCATTGGTGTCGCGGCGGTGGTGGTCGCCGCTCGGTGCTGCGCCATTTTATGCTAGGGACGTTAGGGACCCACTCTAAATAGGTGGCCTTGACGTGGCGAGTGGGCTTGTACTTTTTGATCAAAAATGTATACTAACAACCTGTTAGTTTTTGATATTATGCTGAGAAGCAATCAGATCATTATACAAGATTGTAGATGTGCACCATGTCTGTTTTTCTACCCGAATTCATAACTACTATAATACTGCTCCTATATACAAGAATATAACTACTATAATACTGCACCTATATACAAGAATATAACTACTATAATACTGCTCCTATATACAAGAATATATCTACTATAATACTGCCCCTATATACAAGAATATAACTACTATAATACTGCACCTATATACAAGAATATAACTACTATAATACTGCACCTATATACAAGAATATAACTACTATAATACTGCACCTATATACAAGAATATAACTACTATAATACTGCACCTATATACAAGAATATAACTACTATAATACTGCACCTATATACAAGAAAATATCTACTATAATACTGCTCCTATATACAAGAATATATCTACTATAATACTGCTCCTATATACAAGAATATAACTACTATAATACTGCACCTATATACAAGAATATAACTACTGTAATACTACTCCTATATACAAGAATATAACTACTATAATACTGCTCCTATATACAAGAATATATCTACTATAATACTGCCCCTATATACAAGAATATAACTACTATAATACTGCACCTATATACAAGAATATAACTACTATAATACTGTACCTATATACAAGAATATAACTACTATAATACTGCTCCTATATACAAGAATATAACTACTATAATACTGCACCTATATACAAGAATATAACTACTATAATACTACTCCTATATACAAGAATATAACTACTATAATACTGCTCCTATATACAAGAATATAACTACTATAATACTGCTCCTATATACAGGAATATAACTATTATAATACTGCCTCTATATACAAGAATATAACTACTATAATGCTGCCCCTATATACAAGAATATAACTACTATAATACTGCTCCTATATACAAGAATATAACTACTATAATACTGCTTCTACATACAAGAATATAACTACTATAATACTGCTCCTATATACAAGAATATAACTACTATAATACTGCACCTATATACAAGAATATAACTACTATAATACTGCTCATATATACAATTATATAACTACTATAATACTGCTCCTATATACAAGAATATAACTCCTATAATACTGCTCATATATACAATTATATAACGACTATAATACTGTCCCCTATGTAGACTATTCTACTGCCCCCTATAGGTCATTCCATGTATATAAGTTTGTATATGTTGGTTGTTTTTCCCGGTGATGTCATGTATATTATGGTTTTCTCCCACTTGTTTGCGGTTCTGCATCTTTCGTTCTCCGTTTTCCTCGTATAATGAAGTAGAAATAATCCTGACATTTTTAGGTTAAATTGATTGAGTTTGACATTAAATGGGATCAACCTCTGGGGACGGGAGGGGCGGAATGTGAGGAAACTACCAGCAGATGGTGAGGAGCGGAGGCAGCGGCTGATGGACAGGTGGAGATGATGTCATACACGACAACGTTGTAGACCTGCTCCACCACATCATCACCACGGTGCGGTATAACATCCAGGCACATGGAGCGCGGAGCGTCTGGACGCCAGTGACGACATCATCATCATCATCATCATCATCCTGTCCCATCCACTCTGTAAACAAAATAATTACTGTTCTCTCCTATAGCAGCCAATGGCCCCAACCTATAGATACAAGACCTGTGCATCATTATATTCTATCAGTGATGTCATACAGGGGGCGGGGCTGTGATCACATGTCATTATATTACTATTATATTATATCAGTGATGTCATAAAGGGGGCAGGGCTGTGATCACATGTCATTATATTACTATTATATTATATCAGTGATGTCATACAAGGGGTGGAGCTGTAATCACATGCCATTATATTACTATTATATTATATCAGTGATGTCATACAGGGGGCGGGGCTGTGATCACATGCCATTATATTATATCAGTGATGTCATACAGGGGGCGGGGCTGTGATCACATGTCATTATATTATATCAGTGATGTCATACAGGGGGCGGGGCTGTGATCACATGTCATATTATATCAGTGATGTCATACAGGGGGCGGGGCTGTGATCACATGTCATTATATTACTATTATATTATATCAGTGATGTCATACAGGGGGTGGAGCTGTAATCACATGCCATTATATTACTATTATATTATATCAGTGATGTCATACAGGGGGCGAGGCTGTGATCACATGTCATTATATTACTATTATATCAGTGATGTCATACAGGGGGCGGGGCTGTGATCACATGTCATTATATTACTATTATATTATAACAGTGATGTCATACAGGGGGCGGGGCTGTGATCACTTGTCATTATATTATATTAGTGATGTCATACAGGGGGCGGGGCTGTGATCACATGTCATTATATTCCTATTGTATTATATCAGTGATGTCATACAGGGGGCGGGGCTGTGATCACATGTCATTATATTACTATTATATTATATCAGTGATGTTATACAGGAGGCGGGGCTGTGATCACATGTCATTATATTACTGTTATATTATAACAGTGATGTCATACAGGGGGCGGGGCTGTGATCACACGTCATTATATTACTATTATATTTTATCATTGATGTCATACAGGGGGCGGGGCTGTGATCAGACATGACATTGTGGCAGGTATTTAGCAGTAATACATGTGTTCCTCTTCCTGTTCTGTAATATAAGAAGTAATTCTCACCTTACTGACCGCTTGTAGCTTCTCTTCTGATGTTTTTTGTTCCCTTCTGGTTTCTGCACTTCCTGATTTCTTTTGGACCACATGATCACGTGACTTATGCAGCCAATCACTTGCTTTTTAGTTAAATGTTGTGGCCAGTAATAGGCTACAGCGGTATTGTGTCTGGAAGTGTGTGAACGGAGGAGGGAGAAGGGTAAGGTGAGTATGAATTCTTTTATTGTTTGACACTATTGTACGTGGTTTGGACAATCCAATTCAGGAGGACACGGGAGAAGCAGCAGTCAGGTAACATTATATGACACAACCAAGATGCCAAAAAGTGTCTTTTGGTTCCTTTAGCTGGACCTTTTTCCCATACCCGGACTGTCCATGACCCTTGTCTCATACCTGGATCATCCATGACCCTTGTCCTACAGTCTGACTATCCATGACCCTTGTCTAATACCTGGATCATCCATGGCCCTTGTACCTCACTCTGACTGTCCATGACCTTTGTCCCATACCTGGACCATCCATGACCCTTGTACCACACTCTGACCATCCATGACCGTTGTCCCACACTCGGACCATCCATGACCCTTGTCCCACAATCTGACTGTCCATGACGCTTGTGCCACACCCGGACCGTCCATGACCCTTGTCCCACACTTTGACCATCCATGACCCTTGTCCCATACCTGGATTTTCCATCACCCTTGTCATACACTCGGGCCAACCATGACCCTTGTTCCACACCTGAACCATCCATGATCATTGTCCCATATCCGGATGTTCAGGATCCTTGCCCTACACCTGGACCGCTCTTGACCCGTGTCCCACACTCTGACTGTCCATGACCCTTGTCCCAGACCATCCATGACCCTTGCCCCACACCTGGACCGCTCATGACCCGTATCCCACACTCTGACTGTCCATGACCCTTGTCCCACAACGAGACCATCCATGACCCTTGTCCCATACCTTGATTATAGATGATCCTTGTCCCACACCTGCCCCACCCATGACCTTTGCCCCATACCAGGACCATCCATGATGACATTGTGTAAAAGGCAATAACACTAGGATATGAATACAATGAAATCTAATACATCAGGTTCACATTGTGGCGGTTCTTTTATTTACACTGTGGCAGAGTAATTTTGGTCATGTGACAGACGTAGGAAGTTTTCTTGTTTTCTTCTCACTTCTCTTGGTGAGCCGGTGATAATGAAGCAGGAGCAGCTCTGACTCCACCACTAATCCCGGCCCCATCATTTGTTTGTATTCAGCATTAAAGCAGCTGTTCCCACCTAAGTGATTGTATTAACCCCTGAGCCCCCGGCTGTTGGTTGTTTCATCTTCTATTATCACATTCAAAGATGGCGCCATTAATAATCAGTGATAATAATAAGAATATTCCACAGGGGAGGGCTCCAAAAAATCCCTCAGGAACATGAACCTTCTTCTACTCTGATCTCAGACTATGGGGGTGAAAGGTTCTATTAGGACCCCGCAGGATGTACATGTAGTCACGATGAACACCTATATCCATGCTTGTTTGCCCTTTAAGGAGACATAATATTTTGAGGCCTCGATGGGCGTCCTTGGCATCCACCAAATGTGTTATACCTGAATAGTTATATTGGTCTGCTTTGGGTTATCCTACCAGGACACCCACTGCCCAATAAAGGTTTATTTGCCTTTGTAGGTGCCACAAATCTGATTGTTCTCTCCACATTCCATGTCCGGCCTTCGTGACTATCCTCCAGTCCTCACCAAGAAGATGGAGACCCTTCCTCTCAGTATTAGGTTCTTACACACTTGTAGTCAGGTGATGAGGCCGGTGAGGGGCCCGGGCTCCCAGGTGCAGCTTCTCTTATATCTGGATAATCTGATGTTTTCTGCTTTCCTCTCACAATTGGTCACATCGGTGTCCTCAGCCTCCATCCTGTAGGATCCATGTTTGATGGTCTTTAGTTTTATCTCTGGTCATTGAGTCTCATTCCTGGTTCTCAGTTCAATTTTTCTCTTGTTCCCGGTTCTTATCACTGGTTCATATTCTTAGAACTATCAATAATTCTTACTATGAAGATTCCTTCTTTCCTTTCTTCTCTTCTCCCTTTTCTTTGATCTTTTCTTTTACTTCTTTTCTTCCTCTTCTTTTCCTATGTTCTTTTCTTCTTCTTTCTTTTCTTTTTCTTTGTTTTCTTCATTTTTTTTTATTTCTTTGATATCTTCTTTCTTCTCCCTGCTATTTTCTTTTTGCTCTTCTTTTCCTTTGTTCTTTTATTCTGTTTTCTTTTATTTCATCAATATCTTCTTCTCCCTTTGTTTTTTCTTCTTCTGTTTTCTTATTCCTCTTCTTTTCCCTTGTTCTTTCCTTCTTTCTTTTCTTTTAGTTTTCTTCTATGTTTTCTTTTTTTTTTTCGGTATCTTCTCACTTTTCCCTGTTCTTTTCCTTTGTTCTTTTCTTCTTCTTCTGTCTTCTTGCCTGTATTATAATATTGCAGTAAATATATCCCATACTGTATCCGTCTGTACACCGTGGTTAGCAGTGTGCAGTATGTGGTCGCTCATTGTGCCACCCTCGTAATGTGTGTGTAAAGTGTGGGAGTTATGTATAGTTTAGGAACATAGTGCGGAGGTGGCAGATATTTAATACTCCCTAAATTATTATGGGTGGAGGTCTCAGCCCTGCCCGAGGGACCCCTAAACTAAGATGCCTGTTAGTTCTGTGGAGGGATCTGTTCTGTCTGCCATTGCCGAGGTTCCCACATATCCTCAGTTCACAGCAATTTATGGCCTATTTGGTGTTTGTTCTTCCCGTTTTGGTGAGAGATAAATCCCGGTTCTCACACCTCCGGCCTCACAGAACTGATGACTTACAGGAAAACAAGGGCAATAACATAGATGGCACCACAGACTGGTTTACCACCCATGAGCTACATATATATATACAGATATGAACAATATAGCCCTGGTGTTAGGCAAGGCATAGCCATGGGGCCCTATAGCAAAGGTTAGGAGAGTCCAGAACCTCTGTCTACACGATACAACTGTAACAAACCTTCACCAGTCACAGAATTGAAAGCTTTGACAATAGTGTAATTTTGTGTGCAGGATAACCAATAGCCATAACTATTCAGTTCTGTACAGATAAATGGCCTAATCTAAAGGCACAGCGCCACAATCAAGCTCAATACAACATATGGCATAAATACAGCACCAGAACCAAGCTCACCTCTATGCGCCCTCTATGCCCCCATATAGCAATTAGGCCCACTCTTTCCCCTGATAAAGTAAAAGCTCTTCTATGCCTTCATATAACAGTTGGGCCCCTTAGTTCCCCAATATAGTACTAGGACCCTCTGTGCCCTCATATAGTATTAATCATTGTTAGGAATCACGGCAGGGGGACAGAAGGTGGTGGATTCTCTGGGCCTGTGTGGATAGAGACTTGAGCCGTGCCAGGGAGCGGGGTCTAAGGTGCCACTGGTTTTGACCAGAGCCCGCCGCAAAGCTGGATGGTCTTGCTGCAGCAGGTGGCACCCAGGTCGCTACCCCTGGCACAACTCGTCCACACAGGTAGCTGGGGGGTGACGTGGCACAGACAGAGACTGGCAGAACGTGGCGGGCAGGACATGGCTGGCAGGACGTGGCAGGCAGGACGTGGTGGGCAGGGCAGAAGGACAAGGAAGGAACATGGGAGCAGGACAGGCCGGAACTAGGGACAGGTACACAGACTCTGGAACAGGAAAGACAACCAAGATCCGGCCCAGGGAGCAGGGAGGAGCAGATACTTAAGGACCAGGTGCAAACACTTAGACTAATTGGGTACTGGTCCTTAAGAAACAGAGCTCCGGCGTGCACGCCCAAGGGGCCAGGGGCACACACGCCAGAGCTACGGGGACACATGGAACAGAGACACAGGACCGTAAGTGACAACAGGCTGAGAGTCGTGTGCGGGCGCGTCCTGTGATGCGGGGACAGAACAATCATCCCTGTGCCCCATATAGTATTAGGCCCCTTTGTGTCCCTATGTAGTAGTTTGGCCCCCTCTGTGCCCTGTATAGTAGTAATACCCCCTGCGGCTCCTCTTTGTGTTCCTTATGCAGGCGGCAGCGATGTACAATGACGTTACGTGCACCAGTAGTGCCAGCTCCCTCCTTTCAGGCCATGGAACATGGAGACGCTGTCAGATGTGTTTCCTTATGGCCCTGGGCCCCCCTGGTCTGGCACATGTGCCCTGTATACTTGGGGGGGTTACACCCCTTCCTATAGCCCCACACTATACAGCCATAGGACGTCACGTGTACACCCATCTATTCTGGTGACATTCCCCAGTACTGCAGAGGATTTAAAGGGGTACTCTGCTGCTAGACAACATCCCCTATAGTGTTGGGCGTGAATATACACATTTTGAATTTTTATCACGAATATTGCGAATATATTCGCCATATATTCAAAATTACGAATATTCACTTTTTTCCGCATATGTGAATATTCGCATATTCATTCTTTTTACTTGTGGGCCAATTAAAATTATGCAAATACACTTGTCCGAGGTTATCAACAACATTACCCACCCCCTCACTGTTTTCTTCCTTGAATATGCAAATATGGCCACGCCCCGCTCGTGACATCATGGTCACGCCCCCTCCCATAGACTTGCATTGAGGGGTGTGGCTGTAACATCACGAGCGGGTGTGGCTGTGATGTCACGAGCCTCCGATGCTGCACCCAACATTGGACCCCAGCGACGAGACCCCCGCGTTCAGACATCTTATCCCCTATCCTTTGCATATGAGTTAAATGTTTAGGGGCAGAGTACCCCTTCTGATCACGGGGTCTCGATGCTGGGGTCCACTGCGATCTCCCACTGTTCTAAACTAACGCCGGGTTCCTGCGGCAGTGGTTGTGACACCACGGTCACACCCCTCACATTGTCATGCCACGCTGACATGCCCCCTCCCGTAGATGTGGTGTCCCGGTACAGGACCTGGTCCTGTCCCTTTGTCTGGGGTCTCCTCAGTCAGAGTCCTTCCATGACAATAGGGCTCTCCTGTAGGGCTAACCCCTAGTCGCCTCATATAAATTGTATTTAATGTATTTATATATATATTTATACCTCTGTATAGGACCTTTGAGGTCATGTGCCTTTTATTAACCCCTTAAGGATCAGGCCATTTTACACCTTAGGACCGGAGCGTTTTTTGAACATCTGACCACTGTCACTTTAAACATTAATAACTCTGGAATGCTTTTACCTATCATTCTGATTCCGAGATTGTTTTTTCGTGACATATTATACTTTATGTTATTGGTAAAATGTTGTGGATACTTGCATCGTTTCTTAGTGAAAAATTTCAAAATTTGCAGAAAAAATTGAAAATTTTGCATTTTTCTAACTTTGAAGCTCTCTGCTTGTAAGGAAAATGGATATTCCAAATAAAAAAAAAATTATTCACAAATACAATATGTCTACTTTATGTTTGCATCATAAAATTGACGTGATTTTACTTTTGGAAGACACCAGAGGGCTTCAAAGTTCAGCAGCAATTTTCCAATTTTTCACAAAATTTTCAAACTCACTATTTTTCAGGGACCAGTTCAGGTTTGAAGTGGATTTGAAGGGTCTTCATATTAGAAATACCCCACAAATGACCCCATTATAAAAACTGCACCCCCCAAAGTATTCAAAATGACATTCGGTCAGCGTTTTAACCCTTTAGGTGTTTCACAGGAATAGCAGCAAAGTGAAAGAGAAAATTCACCATCTTCATTTTTTTACACTCGCATGTTCTTGTAGACCCAATTTTTGAATTTTTACAAGGGGTAAAAAGAGAAAATTTATACTTATATTTGTAGCCCAATTTCTCTCGAGTAAGCACATACCTCATATGTCTATGTAAAGGGTTTGGCGGGCGCAGTAGAGGGCTCAGAAGCGAAGGAGCGACAAGGGGATTTTGGAGAGTACGTTTTTCAGAAATGGTTTTTGGGGGGCTTGTTGCATTTAGGAAGCCCCTATGGTACCAGAACAGCAAAAAATCCCCACATGGCATACCATTTTGGAAACTATACCCCTAGGGGAACGTAAAAAGGGGTAAAGTGAACCTTAATACCCCACAGGTGTTTCACGACTTTTGCATATGTAAAAAAAAATATATATATATTTGTGTGTTAAAATGTGTGTTTCCCCCCAAAATTTCACATTTTTGAAAGGGTTAATAGCAGAAAATACCCCCCAAAATTTGTAACCCCATCTCTTCTGAGTATGAAGGTACCCCATAAGTGGACCTGAAGTGCACTACGGGCGAACTACAATGCTCAGAAGAGAAGGAGTCATATTTGGCTTTTGGAGAGCAAATTTTGGTCGGAGGGCATGTCACATTTAGGAAGCCCCTATGGTGCCACAACAGCAAAAAACCCTCACATGGCATACCATTTTGGAAATTAGACCCCTTGAGGAACGTAACAAGGAATAAAGTGAGCCTTAATACCCCACAGGGGTTTCACGACTTTTGCATATGTAAAAAAATATATATATTTTTTCACTAAAATGTGTGTTTCCCCCCAAATTTCACATTTTTGCAAGGGTTAATAGCAGAAAATACCCCCCAAAATTTGTAACCCCATCTCTTCTGAGTATGAAGGTACCCCATAAGTGGACCTGAAGTGCACTACGGGCGAACTACAATGCTCAGAAGAGAAGGAGTCATATTTGGCTTTTGGAGAGCAAATTTTGCTCGGGGGGCATGTCGCATTTAGGAAGCCCCTATGGTGCCAGGACAGCAAAATAACCCCCACATGGCATACCGCCTCGTTGCCGCCGCTATCCCTGCACGCCCGCTGCCGGCCTCTGCAGTAACTGCAAGTGTAATGAGGGAACGGGGTATGTGGGGCGGGGGGGCGGGTTGGGGGGGGGAATGGGCTAGCAAAAAATAAATAAATAGGATGGTGGGAGCTACCCTTTAAGGACCTTGAGGTCATGTGATACCCAGAGTTCACTGGGTCAGGACTGACAGGTTATGCTGACCAATGAGCTTTGTCCAACCCCCTTAATATATAAGGGGCTGCTGCGTATAAATTCCTCTCTTCCTACCGGATTATAAAGCCAAGCACATCTCAGCACAAATATCAAATCAAGCCTAAAGTCCAGCAGCCACAAAACCGTGAGTTACTCTAAGCTCAATCCTACAAATCCTGTGTGACTACTAGAAACTCAAATCTCCTAAAAATAATAGCACAGTGGCCAGCACCAAAGCTCATTATCCGGTGTCCCAGCAAACCTGTGAGGAACCTGTATCCCGGTTCTCTCTCAAAAGACTGTTGTGTTCCATGCTGTTGCATAAAATATGCAGTAAAGTTACTTCAAGTTTACTTCATAAAATCTGCTGTGGACATTCCGTTATTTCTCCCTGCCGCTTGTGGGACGGTTGACGGTAGGAGTATTACATTGAGTAAACTGCACCCTAGCGTCACAACATTTAAGGGTTAACACCAAGATACCCTACGCCAGGGGTCTTCAAACTACGGCCTGCGGGCCACATGCGGCCCGCCGAGGACATTTATCCGGCCCGCCGCTGCCTGGGACATCCCTGTGTCCCAAAAGATGTTTTTGGGACACAGGGATGCGCTCTCGGAGACCCCGCGTTTCATTTAAAAACACAGGGGCTGCCGGGAAGGTGGCGCACGCAGGGACATCACTGACGCCGTGCGTGCACCCATAGCAACGGAGCGCGGAGGAGCGGGGCAGCGATGAGGACGTGCGCTGGCCAGCTAGGTAAGTGTTACCAACGGCACGTCAGCTTCGGTGCTCCGACCACCGCTCCTTCGGTCCCGGGACTTACTGCTATGTCCGGACCGGAGGAGCGGTGGTCGGAGCACTGAAATGGGGCAGAACACAGGCATACAGCCACCAGCCATACAGTGTATGGCTGGAGGCTGTATGTCTGTGGGGGAACATTCTGCACCTAATGTGGGGAGCTATACTGCACCTAATATGGGGGAACTATACTGCACCTAATATGGGGGAACTATACTGCACCTAATGTGGGGTAACATGCTGCACCTAATGTGGGGAGCTATACTGCACCTAATTTGTGGGATCTATACTGCACCTAATGTGGGGGTACATGCTGCATCTAATGGGAGCTATACTGCCCCTAATGTGGGGGAACATTATACTGCATCTAATGTGGGGGAACATTATACTGCACCTAATGTGGGGAACTATACTGCACCTAATGTGGGGAGCTATACTGCACTTCATTTGGGGGATCTATACTGAACCTAATGTGTGGGAACATTATACTGCACCTAATGGGGGGAGCTATACTGCACCTAATTTGGGGGAATTGTACTGCACCTAATGTGGGGGAACTATACTGCACCTAATGTGTGGGAACTACAATCTAATGTGGGGGGATCTATACTGCCAACCTAATGTGTGGGAACTACAATCTAATGTGGGGGGATCTATACTGCCAACCTAATGTGGGGGGGGGGGGGGGGGACTGTGCTGCGTACTTAAAGGAGTAGTCCACTAATAAGATATATAAGTGTGCATAGGAATTAGTTCATGTTTTGATATCTATAGTCCGGCCCTCCAACAGTCTGAGGGACCGTGAACTGGCCCCACGTTTAAAAAGTTTGAGGACCCCTGCCCTACACTATCACTGCAACACCCCAGACACCATTATCCTCCCGGGTACCACATAGACATGAATGGAGGGGGTGTGGCGTGACATCACAAGGGGCGTGGCTGTAACATCACGATCATGGCCTCTGGCTCCGAGCAGAGCGCTGGAGCACTGGAGTACCCCTTTAAGGAAAGGAAAGGGCTGAGAGGTCACAGAGAGGTCACAGAATAACATGAAGAACAGAGAAGGGCCCCAACAGCGCAGAGGACTTAGGGGGAGGCAGACTGCGGAGTTACCCCATAGTAGGAGAGGGGTCCAGTTATATGTAGAAAGGTCTCATGACTATGTTGTGGGCCCCTGTATTCTTACTTTGTGGCCCCCAATATGAGAAGCCTGACCCCCGGCCCTGGAGAGCTGACCAAGCGATTCTCCCAGCAGTCTGTGCGGTGGGCAGTGCCCCCCCCCCCATGTTTTTCCTCGAACGCTTCCTCTGCGTCCCCCATGTGATATAAGACGTGACGGAGTGGAGACGGCGAGATACGGTTACAGCCCGAGCAGCGTCAGGGAAATCCACGTATATATATAGTGAGGGCCACACACAGGAGGCTGGGAAATACTAGTAATGCAGGGAAATGCGTCAGCCATATTTTTGGGAGTTTCTGGACCACACACGAGCGGCTCCCCGCACCCCGCGACATATTTAATAGCAGTGAATTAGGATTTTATTGAGTGTTCACGGCCCGGGATGCGGCTTCTGAATAATATGAGCTGGAACCGGAACGTATCGGCTGATTAATAACCAGAAGGATGGGCGGGAGGAGGCGGCACCCCGGGGGTCTACACCTGGGGCAACTCCATTATATATATATATATATATACACACACATACTATAGAGCCATATAAATACATATACACATACTATAGAGCCATATAAATACATATACACATACTATAGAGCATTATAAATAAATATACACATACTATGGAGCCATATAAATAAATATACACATACTATGGAGCCACATAAATACATATACACATACTATAGAGCATTATAAATACATATACACATACTATAGACCCATATAAATAAATATACACATACTATAGAGCAATGTAAATAAATATACACATACTATAAAGCCATATAAATAAATATACACATACTATAGATCATTATAAATAAATATACACATACTATAGAGCAATATATATACATATACACATACTATAGAGCCATATAAATACATATACACATACTATAGAGCCATATAAATAAATATACACATACTATAGAGCCATATAAATACATACACACATACTATAGAGCATTATAAATACATATACACATACTATAGAGCCATATAAATACATATACACATACTATAGAGCCATATAAATAAATATACACATACTATAGAGCCATATAAATAAATATACACATACTATAGACCCATATAAATAAATATACACATACTATAGAGCCATATAAATAAATATACACATACTATAGAGCCATATAAATAAATATACACATACTATAGAGCATTATAAATAAATATACACATACTATAGAGCCATATAAATAAATATACACATACTATAGAGCCAATTAAATAAATATACACATACTATAGAGCATTATAAATAAATATACACATACTATAGAGCCATATAAATACATATACACATACTATAGAGCATTATAAATACATATACACATACTATAGAGCCATATAAATACATATACACATACTATAGAGCCATATAAATAAATATACATATACTATAGAGCCATATAAATACATATACACATACTATAGAGCCATATAAATACATATACACATACTATAGAGCCATATAAATAAATATACACATACTATAGAGCATTATAAACACATATACACATACAATAGAGCCACATAAATAAATATACACATACTATAGAGCATTATAAATAAATATACACATACTATAGAGCATTATAAATACATATACACATACTATAGAGCATTATAAATACATATACACATACTATAGAGCATTAAAAATACATATACACATACTATAGAGCATTATAAATAAATATACACATACTATAGAGCCATATAAATACATATACACATACTATAGAGCCATATAAATAAATATACACATACTATAGAGCATTATAAACACATATACACATACTATAGAGCCATATAAATAAATATACACATACAATAGAGCCACATAAATAAATATACACATACTATAGAGCATTATAAATAAATATACACATACTATAGAGCATTATAAATACATATACACATACTATAGAGCATTATAAATACATATACACATACTATAGAGCATTATAAATACATATACACATACTATAGAGCATTATAAATACATATACACATACTATAGAGCATTATAAATACATATACACATACTATAGAGCCATATAAATAAATATACACATACTATAGAGCCACATAAATAAATATACACATACTATAGAGCATTATAAATACATATACACATACTATAAAGTCATATAAATAAATATACACATACTATAAAGCCATATAAATAAATATACACATACTATAAAGCCATATAAATAAATATACACATACTATGAAGCCATATAAATAAATATACACATACTATAAAGCCATATAAATAAATATACACATACTAGAAAGCCATATAAATAAATATACACATACTATAAAGCCATTTAAATACATATACACGTACTATAAAGCCATATAAATAAATATACACATACTATAGAGCCATATGTACTATAGAGCCATATAAATACATATACACATACTATAGACCCATATAAATAAATATACACATACTGTAGTCATATAAATACATGTACACATACTATAAAGCCATATAAATAAATATACACATACTATAAAGCCATATAAATACATATACACATACTATAGAGCATTATAAATAAATATACACATACAATAGAGCCATATAAATAAATATACACATACTATAGAGCAATGTTAATAAATATACACATACTATAAAGCCATATAAATAAATATACACATACTATAGAGCATTATAAATAAATATACACATACTATAGAGCAATATAAATACATATACACATACTATAGAGCCATATAAATAAATATACACATACTATAGAGCATTATAAATAAATATACACATACTATAGACCCATATAAATAAATATACACATACTATAGAGCAATGTTAATAAATATACACATACTATAAAGCCATATAAATAAATATACACATACTATAGAGCATTATAAATAAATATACACATACTATAGAGCAATATAAATACATATACACATACTATAGAGCCATATAAATAAATATACACATACTATAAAGCAATGTAAATAAATATACACATACTATAGAGCCATATAAATACATATACACATACTATAGACCAATATAAATAAATATACACATACTATAGAGCCATATAAATAAATATACACATACTATAGAGCCATATAAATACATATACACATACTATAGAGCCATATAAATAAATATACACATACTATAGAGCCATATAAATAAATATACACATACTATAGAGCCATATAAATACATATACACATACTATAGAGCCATATAAATAAATATACACATACTATAGAGCCATAAAAATAAATATACACATACTATAGAGCCATATAAATAAATATACACATACTATAGAGCCACATAAATAAATATACACATACTATAGAGCCATATAAATAAATATACACATACTATAGAGCATTATAAATACATATACACATACTATAGAGCCATATAAATAAATATACACATACTATAGAGCCATAAAAATAAATATACACATACTATAGAGCCATAGAAATACACATACACATACTATAGAGCCATATAAATAAATATACATATACTATAAAGCCATATAAATATATATACACATACTATGGAGCCATATAAATAAATATACACATACTATAGAGCATTATAAATAAATATACACATACTATAGAGCCATATAAATACATATACACATACTATAGACCCATATAAATAAATATACACATACTATAGAGCAATGTAAATAAATATACACATACTATAAAGCCATATAAATAAATATACACATACTATAGATCATTATAAATAAATATACACATACTATAGAGCAATATATATACAAATACACATACTATAGAGCCATATAAATAAATATACACATACTATAGAGCAATGTAAATAAATATACACATACTATAGAGCCATATAAATAAATATACACATACTATGGACCCATATAAATAAATATACACATACTATAGACCCATATAAATAAATATACACATACTATAGAGCCATATAAAAAAATATACATATACTATAAAGCCATATAAATATATATACACATACTATGGAGCCATATAAATAAATATACACATACTATAGAGCATTATAAATAAATATACACATACAATAGAGCCATATAAATAAATATACACATAATATAGAGCCATATAAATAAATATACACATACTATAGAGCATTATAAATAAATATACACATACTATAGACCCATATAAATAAATATACACATACTATAGAGCAATGTTAATAAATATACACATACTATAAAGCCATATAAATAAATATACACATACTATAGAGCATTATAAATAAATATACACATACTATAGAGCAATATAAATACATATACACATACTATAGAGCCATATAAATAAATATACACATACTATAAAGCAATGTAAATAAATATACACATACTATAGAGCCATATAAATACATATACACATACTATAGACCAATATAAATAAATATACACATACTATAGAGCCATATAAATAAATATACACATACTATAGAGCCATGTAAATACATATACACATACTATAGAGCCATATAAATAAATATACACATACTATAGAGCCATATAAATAAATATACACATACTATAGAGCCATAGAAATACATATACACATACTATAGACCCATATAAATAAATATACACATACTATAGAGCAATGTAAATAAATATACACATACTATAAAGCCATATAAATAAATATACACATACTATAGAGCCATATAAATAAATATACACATACTATAGATCATTATAAATAAATATACACATACTATAGAGCCATATAAATACATATACACATACTATAGAGCCATATAAATAAATATACACATACTATAAAGCCATATAAATAAATATGCACATACTATAGAGCATTATAAATACATATACACATACTATAGAGCCATATAAATAAATATACACATACTATAGATCATTATAAATAAATATACACATACTATAGAGCCATATAAATACATATACACATACTATAGAGCCATATAAATAAATATACACATACTATAAAGTCATATAAATAAATATGCACATACTATAGAGCATTATAAATACATATACACATACTATAGAGCCATATAAATAAATATACACATACTATAGACCCATATAAATACATATACACATACTATAAAGCCATATAAATAAATATACACATACTATAGACCCATATAAATACATATACACATACTATAGACCCATATAAATAAATATACACATACTATAGAGCCACATAAATAAATATACACATACTATAGAGCCATATAAATAAATATACACATACTATAGACCCATATAAATAAATATACACATACTATAGAGCCACATAAATAAATATACACATACTATAGAGCCATATAAATAAATATACACATACTATAGAGCCATATAAATAAATATACACATACTATAGAGCCATATAAATAAATATACACATACTATAGACCCATATAAATACATATACACATACTATAAAGCCATATAAATACATATACACATACTATAGACCCATATAAATAAATATACACATACTATAGAGCCACATAAATAAATATACACATACTATAGAGCCATATAAATAAATATACACATACTATAGAGCCATATAAATAAATATACACATACTATAGAGCCATATATACTATAGAGCTATAGTAATGTGTATATGTTACTGCATAACTTCCAAATAGCTGGAGATGTTTCAATAATACTTGTTACTTGTATATCAGGTCGCATGTTACTTGTATGTCAGGTCGCATGTTACTTGTATGTCAGGTCGCATGTTACTTGTATGTCAGGTCACATGTTACTTGTATGTCAGGTCGCATGTTACTTGTATGTCAGGTCGCATGTTACTTGTATGTCAGGTCGCATGTTACTTGTATGTCAGGTCACATGTTACTTGTATGTCAGGTCGCATGTTACTTGTATGTCAACTAAAAATATAGGATAGTTAATTGAACCCTAACCTACCCCTTCATGTGAAGGATGGGGTTTTTGCAAGTATCTCCGCTCCGCTTCTCCTGGTGAGTGCGTCAGTCTGGCTTGCAAGCCACACCCCTCCCACATGCCACGAATTGTTCCAGCTTGCAAGTTGCGCCCATTCCCACAAAGCCCTACCCTCTAAAATCTCTTTATCACAACTCAGCTCCAAGACATAGGGATAAGATATGAGGTGGGAAATGAGGATGGGATATGAGGTTGGGATATGAGGACAGGACATGAGGACAGGACATGAGGGCAGGATATGAGGGCAAGATATGAGGTTGGGATATGAGGACAGGATATGAGGATGAGATATGAGGTCGGGATATAAGGATGAGATATGAGGTTGAGATATGAGGTCAGGATATAAGGACACAATATGAGGACAGGATATGAGGATGAGATGTGAGGATGCAATATGAGTACAGGATATGAGGAAAGAGATATGAGGTCGGGATATGAGGTTGAGATATGAGGTCGACATATGAGGACGGGATATAAGGATAGGATATGAGGACAGGATATGAGGATGAGATATGAGGTCGGGATATAAGGATGAGATATGAGGTTGAGATACTAGATCAGGATATAAGGACAGGATATGAGGACAGGATATGAGGATGAGATGTGAGGATGCAATATGAGTACAGGATATGAGGAAAGAGATATGAGGTCGGGATATGAGGTTGAGATATGAGGTCGACATATGAGGACGCGATATAAGGATAGGATGTGAGGACAGGATATAAGGATGGGATGTGAGGAAGGGATATGAGGACGGGATATGAGGATGAGAAATGTGATATGAGGTTGAGATATGAGGACGGGATATTAGGGCAGGATATGAGGATGGGATATGAGCACAATATATGAGGACAGGATAAGAGATCCGGATATGAGGACAGGATATGAGGTCAACATATGAGGACAGGATATAAGGGCGATATATGAGGACGGGATATGAGGACAGAATATGAGGATGAGATGTGAGGACTGGATATGAGGATGGGATATGAGGACAAGATATAAGGACAGTATATGAGGACGGCATATGAGGTCAGGATATGAGGATTAGATGTGAGGACAAGATATGAGGACAGGATATGAGGACGGGATATGAGGTCAGGATATGAGGAAAGATATATGAGGTCAGGATATGAGGATGAGATATGAGGTCGAGATATGAGGACAGGATATAAGGACGGGATATGAGGTTGGGAAATGAGGACAGGAGATGAGGATGAGATATGAGGTCGGGATATGAGGACGGGATATGAGGTTGGGAAATGAGGACAGGAGATGAGGATGAGATATGAGGTCGGGATATGAGGACGGAATATGAGGACAGGATATGAGGACGGGATATGAGGACGAGATATGTGGACAGGATAAGAGGTCAGGATTTGAGGACGGGATATGAGGACAAGATATGAGGTCGGGATATGAGGACAGAATAAGAGGTCAAGATATGAGGATGGGATATAAGGATAAGATATGAGGTCAGGATGAGGACAGGATAAGAGGTCCTGATATGAGGACTGGATATGAGGACAAGATATGAGGGCAGGATATGAGGTTGGGATATGAGGACAGGATATGAGGATGAGATATGAGGTTGAGATATGAGGTCAGGATATAAGGACAGGATATGAGGATGAGATTTGAGGACAGGATATGAGGATGAGATGTGAGGACGCAATATGAGTACAGGATATGAGGAAAGAGATATGAGGTCAACATATGAGGACGGGATATAAGGACAGGATATAAGGATGGGATGTGAGGAAGGGATATAAAGAAGGGATATGAGGTCGGGATATGAGGACGAGATATGAGGACGGGATATGAGGAAGGGATATGAGGACGGGATATGAGGACGGGATATGAGGACGGGATATGAGAACAGGATAAGAGGTCAGGATATGAGGACGGGATATGAGGACAGAATAAGAGGTCAAGATTTGAGGACAGAATATATGGACAAGATATGAGGACGGGATATAAGTACAAGATATAAGGATGGGATATAAGGATAAGATATGAGGTCAGGATGAGGACAGGATATGAGGACTGGATATAAGGTCAAGATATGAGGACAGGATATGAGGATGAGATGTGAGGACGGGATATGAGGACAGGGATGTGAGATCGGGATAAGAGGTCCGGATATGAGGACAAGATATGAGGACGAAATATGAGGTCAGGATATGAGGTCAGGATATGAGGTCGGGATATGAGGACGAGATATGAGGACGGGATATGAGGACGGGATATGAGGACTGGATATGAGGTCGGGATATGAGGTCGGGATATGAGGACGGGATATGAGGACGGGATATGAGGACGGGATATGAGGTCGGGATATGAGGTCGGGATATGAGGACAAGATATGAGGATGAGATATGAGGACGAGTTATGCGGATGGGATATGATGAGGGGATGTGAGGACAAGATATGAGGACGAAATATGAGGTCAGGATATGAGGATGGGATATGAGGATGAGATATGAGGACGGGATATGAGGACTGGATATGAGGACTGGATATGAGGTCGGGATATGAGGTCGGGATATGAGGTCGGGATATGAGGACGGGATATGAGGACGGGATATGAGGTCGGGATATGAGGACGGGATATGAGGTCGGGATATGAGGACGGGATATGAGGACGGGATATGAGGTCGGGATATGAGGATGAGATATGAGGATGAGATATGAGGACGAGTTATGCGGATGGGATATGATGAGGGGATGTGAGGACAAGATATGAGGACGAAATATGAGGTCAGAATATGAGGATGGGATATGAGGACTGGATATGAGGACGGGATATGAGGATGGGATATGAGGACAAGATATGAGGACGAAATATGAGGTCAGAATATGAGGATGGGATATGAGGAGGGATATGAGGACGGGATATGAGGATGAGATATGAGGATGAGATATGAGGATGAGATATGAGGATGGGATATGAGGACAAGATATGAGGACGAAATATGAGGTCAGAATATGAGGATGGGATATGAGGAGGGATATGAGGACGGGATATGAGGATGAGATATGAGGATGGGATATGAGGACAAGATATGAGGACGAAATATGAGGTCAGAATATGAGGATGGGATATGAGGAGGGATATGAGGACGGGATATGAGGTCGGGATATGAGGACAAGATATGAGGATGAGATATGAGGACGGGATATGAGGTCGGGATATGAGGACAAGATATGAGGATGAGATATGAGGATGAGATATGATGACGAGTTATGCGGAGGGGATATTATGAGGGGATGTGAGGACAAGAGCTTTCTCCGCCACAACGATTAGGTAGGAAAAATCGAGTACTCAGCTAGTACATACCATAAATCCATATATATATGTATACTGTAGCGCTCCAACATCTGCTGTGTCTGCCACTACACCCACCAGATGTTCCCTTATACCTGACGCTGTTACTTCTGGTCAATAAAGAGAATTCAAGGACTAGAACCAGATTAAGTTCTAAGGGATTTATTCAAATAAAATAATAAATAACAAGCACAATGACGACAAGGGGAAAAAGGGGGCGGTGCATCAGCGCGCCCCAAAGAGATACAATGTAGCCCCCCAACCCTCAGGTTGGCTCCTCACAACTACTCGTTGTCCAGTTCTATCATCGTCCTGGTCCTGATCTTGGACCCCGACCGTCCACATGATGGAGAACGTCGTCCATCTCACCAGGCGCCATCTTCCACCACTCCAGTTCTGATGCTCGCGTCTCCATTATAGACCCTTTGGTGGTGGACATTGTAACATGGACACTCTGACCGGTCTGCGGGGCCCCATACACAGCTGTGATGTCCTGTGTGATCTGACTGCTCTACGGGGCCCCATACACAGCTGTGATGTCCGGTGTGATCTGACTGCTCTACGGGGCCCCATACACAGCTGTGATGTCCTGTGTGATCTGACCGGTCTGTGGGGCCCCATATACAGCTGTGATGTCCTGTGTGATCTGACTGCTCTACGGGGCCCCATACACAGCTGTGATGTCCTGTGTGATCTGACCGGTCTGTGGGGCCCCATACACAGCTGTGATGTCCTGTGTGATCTGACTGCTCTACGGGGCCCCATATACAGCTGTGATGTCCTGTGTGATTTGACCGGTCTGTGGGGCCCCATATACAGCTGTGATGTCCTGTGTGATCTGACCGGTCTGCGGGGCCCCATACACAGCTGTGATGTCCTGTGTGATCTGACCGCTCTACGGGGCCCCATACACAGCTGTGATGTCCTGTGTGATCTGACCGGTCTGCGGGGCCCCATACACAGCTGTGATGGCCTGTGTGATCTGACTGCTCTACGGGGCCCCATACACAGCTGTGATGTCCTGTGGGATCTGACCGGTCTGCGGGGCCCCATACACAGCTGTGATGTCCTGTGGGATCTGACCGCTCTACGGGGCCCCATACACAGCTGTGATGTCCTGTTTAATCTGACTGCTCTACGGGGCCCCATACACAGCTGTGATGTCCTGTGTGTTCTGACTGCTCTACGGGGCCCCATACACAGCTGTGATGTCCTGTGTGATCTGACTGCTCTACTGGGCCCCATACACAGCTGTGATGTCCTGTGTGATCTGACTGCTCTACGGGGCCCCATACACAGCTGTGATGTCCTGTGTGATCTGACTGATCTGCGGGGCCCCATACACAGCTGTGATGTCCTGTGTGATCTGACCGGTCTGTGGGGCCCCATACACAGCTGTGATGTCTTGTGTGATCTGACTGCTCTACGGGGCCCCATACACAGCTGTGATGTCCTGTGTGATCTGACCAGTCTGCAGGGCCCCATACACAGCTGTGATGTCCTGTGTGATCTGACCGGTCTGTGGGGCCCCATACACAGTTGTGATGTCCTGTGTGATCTGACTGCTCTACGGGGCCCCATACACAGCTGTGATGTCCTGTGTGATCTGACCAGTCTGCGGGGCCCCATACACAGCTGTGATGTCCTGTGTGATCTGACCGGTCTGCGGGGTCCCCATACACAGCTGTGATGTCCTGTGTGATCTGACCGCTCTAGGGGGGCCCATACACAGCTGTGATGTCCTGTGTGATCTGACTGCTCTGTGGGGCCCCATACACAGCTGTGATGTCCTGTGTGATCTGACCGGTCTGTGGGGCCCCATAAACAGTTGTGATGTCCTGTGTGATCTGACTGCTCTACGGGGCCCCATACACAGCTGTGATGTCCTGTGTGATCTGACCGGTCTATGGGGCCCATACACAGCTGTGATGTCCTGTGTGATCTGACTGGTCTGCGGGGCCCCATACACAGCTGTGATGTCCTGTGTGATCTGACTGCTCTACGAGGCCCCATACACAGCTGTGATGTCCTGTGTGATCTGACCGCTCTACGGGGCCCCATACACAGCTGTGATGTCTTGTTTAATCTGACTGCTCTACGGGGCCCCATACACAGCTATGATGTCCTGTGTGTTCTGACTGCTCTACGGGGCCCCATACACAGCTGTGATGTCCTGTGTGATCTGACTGCTCTACGGGGCCCCATACACAGCTGTGATGTCCTGTGTGATCTGACTGCTCTACGGGGCCCCATACACAGCTGTGATGTCCTGTGTGATCTGACTGATCTGCGGGGCCCCATACACAGCTGTGATGTCCTGTGTGATCTGACCGGTCTGTGGGGCCCCATACACAGCTGTGATGTCTTGTGTGATCTGACTGCTCTACGGGCCCCATACACAGCTGTGATGTCCTGTGTGATCTGACCGCTCTAGGGGGCCCCATACACAGCTGTGATGTCCTGTGTGATCTGGCTGCTCTGCGGGGCCCCATACACAGCTGTGATGTCCTGTGTGATCTGACTGGTCTGTGGGGCCCCATACACAGTTGTGATGTCCTGTGGGATCTGACCGGTCTGTGGGGCCTCATACAAGCTGTGATGTCCTGTGTGATCTGACCGGTCTGCAGGGCCCCATACACAGCTGTGATGTCCTGTGTGATCTGACCGGTCTGTGGGGCCCCATACACAGTTGTGATGTCCTGTGTGATCTGACTGCTCTACGGGGCCCCATACACAGCTGTGATGTCCTGTGTGATCTGACCGGTCTGCGGGGCCCCATACACAGCTGTGATGTCCTGTGTGATCTGACCGGTCTGCGGGGTCCCCATACACAGCTGTGATGTCCTGTGTGATCTGACCGCTCTAGGGGGCCCCATACACAGCTGTGATGTCCTGTGTGATCTGACTGCTCTGTGGGGCCCCATACACAGCTGTGATGTCCTGTGTGATCTGACCGGTCTGTGGGGCCCCATACACAGTTGTGATGTCCTGTGTGATCTGACTGCTCTACGGGGCCCCATACACAGCTGTGATGTCCTGTGTGATCTGACCGGTCTATGGGGCCCATACACAGCTGTGATGTCCTGTGTGATCTGTCTGGTCTGCGGGCCCCATACATAGCTGTGATGTCCTGTGTGATCTGACCGGTCTGCGGGGCCCCATACACAGCTGTTATGTCCTGTGTGATCTGACCGCTCTACGGGGCCCCATACACAGCTGTGATGTCCTGTGTGATCTGACCGCTCTACGGGGCCCCATACACAGCTGTGATGTACTGTGTGATCTGACTGCTCTGTGGGGCCCCATACACAGCTGTGATGTCCTGTGTGATCTGACCGGTCTGCAGGGCCCCATACACAGCTGTGATGTCTTGTGTGATCTGACTGCTCTACGGGGCCCCATACACAGCTGTGATGTCCTGTGTGATCTAACTGCTCTACGGGGCCCCATACACAGCTGTGATGTCCTGTGTGATCTGACCGGTCTGTGGGGCCCATACACAGCTGTGATGTCCTGTGTGATCTGACTGGTCTGCGGGGCCCCATACACAGCTGTGATGTCCTGTGTGATCTGACTGCTCTGCGGGCCCCATACACAGCTGTGATGTCCTGTGTTATCTGACCGGTCTGCAGGGCCCCATACACAGCTGTCATGTCCTGTGTGATCTGATTGATATGCGGGGCCCCATACACAGCTGTGATGTCCTGTGTGATCTGACCGGTCTGCAGGGCCCCATACACAGCTATGATGTCCTGTTTGACCTGACCATTCTGCGGGGCCCCATACACAGCTGTGATGTCCTGTGTGATCTGACCGCTATACGGGGCCCCATACACAGCTGTGATGTACTGTGTGATCTGACTGCTCTGTGGGGCCCCATACACAGCTGTGATGTCCTGTGTGATCTGACTGCTCTAGAGCTACCCATACACAGCTGTGATGTCCTGTGTGATCTGACCGCTCTACGGGGCCCCATACACAGCTGTGATGTCCTGTTTGACCTGACCATTCTGCGGGGCCCCATACACAGCTGTGATGTCCTGTGTGATCTGACCGGTCTGTGGGGCCACATACACAGCTGTGATGTCCTGTGTGATCTGACCGGTCTTCGGGGCCCCATACATAGCTGTGATGTCCTGTGGTATCTGACCGGTCTGCGGGGTCCCCATACACAGCTGTGATGTCCTGTGTGATCTGACTGCTCTGCGGGCCCCATACACAGCTGTCATGTCCTGTGTTATCTGACCGCTCTGCGGGGCCCCATACACAGCTGTGATGTATTATGTGATCTGCCCGCTCTGTGGGGCCCCATACACAGCTGTGATGTATCATGTGATCTGACTGCCCTGTGGGGCCCCATACACAGCTGTGATGTATTATGTTATCTGCCCGCTCTGGGGGGCCCCATACACAGCTGTGATGTATTATGTGATCTGCCCGCTTGGGGGGGCCCCATATACAGCTGTGATGTATCATGTGATCTGACCGCCCTGTGGGGCCCCATACACAGCTGTGATGTATTATGTGATCTGCCCGCTCTGGGGGGCCCCATACACAGCTGTGATGTATCATGTGATCTGACTGCTCTGCAGGACCCCATACACAGCTGTGATGTATTATGTGATCTGCTTGCTCTGTGGGGCCCCATACACAACTGTGATGTATCATGTGATCTGCCCGCTCTGTGGGGCCCCATACACAGCTGTGATGTAGCACTTCTGTGGGATTGGACCAGATGGGTTAGCCTTCAATGAGCTTTGGGCCTCACAACCCTGTCCCCAGTTGTCCTTCCTTGGGCCCCATGATCCTCTCCCTATTGGTGCTTCCTTGAGCCCCATGATCCTCTCCCCATTGGTTCTTCATTGGGCCCCATGATCCTCTCCCCCATTGGTACTTCCTTGGGCCCCATGATCCTCTCCCCATTGGTGCTTCCTTGGGCCCCATGATCCTCTCCCCATTGGTACTACCTTGGGCCCCATGATCCTCTCCCCATTGGTACTTCCTTGGGCCCCATGATCCTCTCCCCATTGGTGCTTCCTTGGGCCCCATGCTCCTCTCCCCATTGGTACTTCCTTGGGCCCCATGATCCTCTCCCCATTGGTACTTCCTTGGGCCCCATGATCCTCTCCCCATTGGTACTTCCTTGGGCCCCATGATCCTCTCCCCATTGGGGCTTCCTTGGGCCCCATGATCCTCTCCCTATTGGTGCTTCCTTGGGCCCTATGATCCTCTCCCCATTGGTGCTTCCTTGGGCCCCATGATCCTGTCCCCATTGGTGCTTCCTTGGGCCCCATGATCCTCTCCCCATTGGTACTTCCTTGGGCCCCATGATCCTGTCCCCATTGGTGCTTCCTTGGGCCCCATGATCCTCTCTCCATTGGTACTTCCTTGGGCCCCATGATCCTCTCCCCATTGGTGCTTCCTTGGGCCCCATGATCCTCTCCCTATTGGTGCTTCCTTGGGCCCCATGATCCTCTCCCCATTGGTGCTTCCTTGGTCCCCATGATCCTGTCCCCATTGGTGCTTCCTTGGGCCCCATGATCCTCTCCCCATTGGTGCTTCCTTGGGCCCCATGATCCTGTCCCCATTGGTGCTTCCTTGGGCCCCAGGATCCTCTCCCCATTGGTGCTTCCTTGGGCCCCATGATCCTCTCCCCATTGGTGCTTCCTTTGGCCCCATGATCCTCTCCACATTGGTACTTCCTTGGGCCCCATGATCCAGTCCCCATTGGTGCTTCCTTGGGCCCCATGATCCTGTCCCCATTGGTGCTTCCTTGGGCCCCAGGATCCTGTCCCCATTGGTGCTTCCTTGGGCCCCATGATCCTCTCCCCATTGGTGCTTCCTTGGGCCCCATGATCCTCTCCCCATTGGTGCTTCCTTGGGCCCCATGATCCTCTCCCCATTGGTGCTTCCTTGGGCCCCATGATCCTCTCCCCATTGGTGCTTCCTTGGGCCCCATGATCCTCTCCCCATTGGTACTTCCTTGGGCCCCATGATCCTCTCCCCATTGGTGCTTCCTTGGGCCCCATGATCCTCTCCCTATTGGTGCTTCCTTGGGCCCCATGATCCTCTCCCCATTGGTGCTTCCTTGGTCCCCATGATCCTGTCCCCATTGGTGCTTCCTTGGGCCCCATGATCCTCTCCCCATTGGTGCTTCCTTGGGCCCCATGATCCTGTCCCCATTGGTGCTTCCTTGGGCCCCATGATCCTCTCCCCATTGGTGCTTCCTTGGGCCCCATGATCCTCTCCCCATTGGTGCTTCCTTTGGCCCCATGATCCTCTCCACATTGGTACTTCCTTGGGCCCCATGATCCAGTCCCCATTGGTGCTTCCTTGGGCCCCATGATCCTGTCCCCATTGGTGCTTCCTTGGGCCCCAGGATCCTGTCCCCATTGGTGCTTCCTTGGGCCCCATGATCCTCTCCCCATTGGTGCTTCCTTGGGCCCCATGATCCTCTCCCCATTGGTGCTTCCTTGGGCCCCATGATCCTCTCCCCATTGGTGCTTCCTTGGGCCCCATGATCCTCTCCCCATTGGTGCTTCCTTGGGCCCCATGATCCTCTCCTCATTGGTAATTCCTTGGGCCCCACTTTTGGTCAGTACTTACCCCCCATAGGACGGGCCGCTCTGGAGATATTCTGACCTCGGAGTCCACACATCACTACCGGCCCCGGTCACAGTCGCCTATTAATAAGTAAATGGAAAAATAAACAAAATAAATAATAAATAAATAAATGTAGACATTCGCTCCCTCTAGTATTCAGATACTATGTGTGTAATGTGCTGCTGGGATACACGAGGTTGCGGGGCCCCAATGCAAACTCTTTAGTAGGGCAACCAGCTAACACGCACCATTTACTGTGTAATACCGCCCTATGGTGCCTCAGTACAGAGCTGTGTTCTCCTCTATACAAAGAAGATGGTGTAATGCCTGGAAGAAAGATAAGGACGTACAGAATGGTCCCATGATTGACTATGGGTACAGTATATGGGTGTAATATATGGGAACAGTATATGGGAACAGTATATGGGTGCAGTATATAGGTGCAGTATATGGGTGCAGTATATAGGTACAGTATATGGGAACAGTATATGGGAACAGTATATAGGTACAGTATATAGGTGCAGTATATGGGTGCAGTATATAGGTACAGTATATGGGAACAGTATATGGGTGCAGTATATAGGCACAGTATATGGATGCAATATATGGGAACAGTATATGGATGCAATATATGGGAACAGTATATGGATGAAAAATATGGGAACAGTATATGGGTGCAGTATAAAGGTACAGTATATGGGAGCAATATATGGGGACAGTATATGGGAGCAGTATATAGGTGCAATATATGGGAACAGTATATGGGTGCAGTATATAGGTACAGTATATGGGAACAGTATATGGGTGCAGTATATAGGTACAGTATATGGGAACAGTATATGGGTGCAGTATATAGGTACAGTATATGGGAACAGTATATGGGTGCAGTATAAAGGTACAGTATATGGGAGCAATATATGGGGACAGTATATGGGAGCAGTATATAGGTGCAATATATGGGAACAGTATATGGGTGCAGTATATAGGTACAGTATATGGGAACAGTATATGGGTGCAGTATATAGGTACAGTATATGGGAACAGTATATGGGTGCAGTATATAGGTACAGTATATGGGAACAGTATATGGGTGCAGTATATAGGTACAATATATGGGAACAGTATATGGGTGCAATATATGGGAACAGTATATGGGAACAGTATATGGGTGCAATATATGGGAACAGTATATGGGTGCAATATACGGGAACAGTATATGTGTGCAGTATATAGGTACAGTATATGGGAACAGTATATGGGGGCAGTATATCGGTACAGTATATGGGTGCAGCATATAGGTGCAATATATGGGTGCCGTATATGGGTGCAGTATATGGGTGCAGTATATGGGTGCAGTATATGGGTGCAGTATATGGGAGCAGTATATGGGTGCTGTATATGGGAGCAGTATATGGGAGCAGTATATAGGTGCAGTATATGGGAGCAGTATATGGGAGCAGTATATAGGGCAGTATATGGGTGCAGTATATGGGAGCAGTATATAGGTGCTGTATATGGGTGTAGTATATGGGTGCAATATATGGGAGCAGTATATAGGGGCAGTATATGGGTGCAGTATATAGGGCAGTATATGGGAGCAGTATATGGGTGCAGTATATAGGGCAGTATATGGGTGCAGTATATGGGTGCAGTATATGGGTGCAGTATATGGGTGCAGTATATAGGGCAGTATATGGGTGCAGTATATGGGTGCAGTATATGGGAGCAGTATATAGGTGCTGTATATGGGTGCTGTATATGGGAGCAGTATATAGGTGCAGTATATGGGAGCAGTATATAGGTGCAGTATATAGGTGCAGTATATAGTTGCTGTATATGGGAGCAGTATATGGGTGCAATATATAGGAGCAGTATATGGGAGCAGTATATAGTGCAGTATATGGGTGCAGTATATGGGAGCAGTATATGGGAGCAGTATATCGTGCAGTATATGGGTGCAGTATATGGGAGCAGTATATAGGTGCAGTATATAGGGGCAGTATATGGGTGCAGTATATGGGAGCAGTATATGGGTGCAGTATATAGGTGCAGTATATGGGAGCAGTATATGGGTGCAGTATATAGGTGCAGTATATGGGTGCAGTATATGGGTGCAGTATATAGGTGCAGTATATAGGGGCAGTATATGGGTGTAGTATATGGGAGCAGTATATGGGTGCAGTATATAGGTGCAGTATATGGGAGCAGTACATGGGTGCAGTATATGGGTGCAGCATATGGGTGCAGTATATAGGAGCAGTATATGGGAGCAGTATATAGGTGCAGTATATAGGAGCAGTATATGGGAGCAGTATATAGGTGCAGTATATGGGAGCAGTATATGGGTGCAGTATATAGGTGCAGTATATGGGTGCAGTATATGGGTGCAGTATATGGGAGCAGTATATGGGTGCAGTATATGGGTGCAGTATATGAAGCAGTATATGGGAGCAGTATATAGGTGTAGTATATATGTGCAGTACATCTTGGTGGTGATGATACATTAATATACATGTTATGTACGTGAGTTTTTTTCTCTCTTTTCTACGTAACAAGATCTAGACGCTGCGGATAACGTCCAGAAGATCTGCCGCCATATTCTGATATCATCCAGTGGTCGCCCTCGAATTCAGTCAAACCAGTAATGGAAGCCGCGTTCTCCATTTGTGTGCACGACCCTCCGCTCCAGCACCCTGGGGTCTCCGCGCGACCGCCGTTTATCTCCGTGAAATCTGTGCAGCTTGTAAATTAGATTATCTCCATCCAGAGACACTCCGCACCCAGCGCACGGAGAGGAGGGACGGCGAGCGGCTCCGGGGGAAGACCGACATGTTTAACTTGTGGTTTATAGAGATAAACATGGAATCACAATTCGGGGCCGCCCGTCTGGAAGCCATTACTCTGCTGACATTCAGGGAACTGATACGGTGGAAATATTAGCGCCGGCCCCTTCAACATTCTTTACGATGTTTGTATAAAAATAACAAACATATTATTTCCACTCAATGCAGAATTCTTACGTCTAATAAACTCAAAACATCTGAAGAAAGGAAGGAACCGCGAGAGATGACCCGAAGATTGTGTCCAGACGGTATAATGGAGCCTCAATGATCAGGACTGCGATTATCCCGGTCATATACAGCAATATGTATGTGATATGTATTCAATCCGCACCGCCAGAACCTCTATACTCCATATACGTACAGACATAATGGCGCAGGTGTCTACACAAGACGCTGGGGACATCGATGTCTTCACAGACTTTTAAAATTATATTTGAAGCATGAAATGTCGCAAATGCATCTAATCCATTTTCAACTTTTTGCAGTAAATAAAAACCTGCGAACAATCTTTAGTAAATCAATATTAGTTTTCACTTAGCAGTGGTTACGGATTTATGCAAATGTTGCGCAAAAAGTCAAAAACCTCCTACAAAACAACATAAACCTAAACCAGCCCGGACATAATTTATAAAAAGTCACTAAATAAAAGAGGAATCATACAAAATGGTGGTCTGAAGCGATTTATTGTTTTTGGCTTGTGTGCGCCAAATTTATCAATCCCTCTGTAATAGTATAGTAAATGTGGTGAATGCAAAACCGAAGCAAAAATAAATACATTTAAAACTCTATAGTATTACTACTATAATACTGCTCCTATATACAAGAATATAACTACTATAATACTGCTCCTATATACAAGAATATAACTACTATAATACTGCTCCTATATACAAGAATATAACTACTATAATACTGCTCCTATATACAAGAATATAACTACTATAATACTGCTCCTATATACAAGAATATAACTACTATAATACTGCTCCTATATACAAGAATATAACTACTATAATACTGCTCCTATATACAAGAATATATCTACTATAATACTACTCCTATATACAAGAATATAACTACTATAATACTGCTCCTATATACAAGAATATAACTACTATAATACTACCTCCTATATACAAAAATATAACTACTATAATAATGCTACTATATACAAGAATATAACTACTATAATACTGCTCATATATACAAGAATATAACTATTATAATACTGCTCCTATATAAAAGAATATAACTACTATAATACTGCTCCTATATACAAAAATATAACTACTATAATAATGCTACTATATACAAGAATATAACTACTATAATACTGCTCCTATATACAAGAATATATAACAAGTATAATACTGCTCCTATATACAAGAATATAACTACTATAATACTGCTCCTATATACAAGAACATAACTATAATACTGCCCCTATATACAAGAATATAACTACTATAATACTGACTCCTATATACAAGAATATAACTACTATAATACTGCTCCTATATACAAGAATATAACTACTATAATACTGCTCCTATATACAAGAACATAACTATAATACTGCCCCTATATACAAGAATATAACTACTATAATACTGACTCCTATATACAAGAACATAACTACCGTATATACTCGAGTATAAGCCGAGTTTTTCAGCACGATTTTTCGTGCTGAAAACACCCCCCTCGGCTTATACTCGAGTGAACTCCCCCACCCGCAGTGGTCTTCAACCTGCGGACCTCCAGAGGTTTCAAAACTACAACTCCCAGCAAGCCTGGGCAGCCATCGGCTGTCCGGGCTTGCTGGGAGTTGTAGTTTTGAAACCTCCGGAGGTCCGCAGGTTGAAGACCACTGCGGCCTTCAACATCATCCAGCCCCCTCTCACCCCCTTTAGTTCTGAGTACTCACCTCCGCTCGGCGCTGGTCCGGTCCTGCAGGGCTGTCCGGAGAGGAGGTGGTCCGGTGGGACAGTGGTTCCGGGCTGCTATCTTCACCGGGGAGGCCTCTTCTAAGCGCTTCGGGCCCGGCCTCAGAATAGTCACGTTGCCGTGACAACGACGCAGAGGTGCGTTCATTGCCAACGTACTTCTGCGTCATTGTCAAGGCAACGCCTCTATTCCGGGCCGGAAGCGCGGAGAAGAGGCGCCCCCGGTGAAGATAGCAGTCCGGACCACCTCCTCACCGGACCACCTCCTCTCCGGACAGCCCTGCAGGACCGGACCAGCGCCGAGCGGAGGTGAGTACTCAGAACTAAAGGGGGTGAGAGGGGGGCTGGATGATGTTGAAGGCCGCAGTGGTCTTCAACCTGCGGACCTCCGGAGGTTTCAAAACTACAACTCCCAGCAAGCCCGGACAGCCGATGGCTGCCCGGGCTTGCTGGGAGTTGTAGTTTTGAAACCTCTGGAGGTCCGCAGGTTGAAGACCACTGAGGGCGAATGATGAGAAGAGGATGATGAAGGGGGGGTGTGGGGATGATGAAGGGGGGTGGGGATGATGAAGGGGGGGTGTGGGAAGATTACAAGGGGATGATGAAGGGGGGATGTGTGGGATGATAAGGGGATGATGAAGGGGGGATGTGCGGGATGATAAGGGGATGATGAAGGGGGGATGTGCGGGATGATAAGGGGATGATGAAGGGGGGATGTGTGGGATGATGACAAGGGGATGATGATGAGGATGTTAATGACGGGTCTGGATGATGACAGGGGGGGATGAGGTATTTCCCACCCTAGGCTTATACTCGAGTCAATAACTTTTCCTGGGATTTTGGGTTGAAATTAGGGGTCTCGGCTTATACTCGGGTCGGCTTATACTCGAGTATATACGGTATAATACTGCCCCTATATACAAGAATATAACTACTATAATACTGCTCCTATATACAAGAATATAACTACTATAATACTGCCTCCTATATACAAGAATATAACTACTATAATACTGCTCCTATACACAAGAATATAACTACTATAATACTGCTCCTATATACAAGAATATATAACTACTACAATACTGCTCCTATATACAAGAATATATAACTACTATAATACTGCTCCTATATACAAGAATATATAACTACTATAATACTGCTCCTATATACAAGAATATAACTACTATAATACTACCTCCTATATACAAGAATATAACTACTATAATACTGCCCCCTATATACAAGAATATAACTACTATAATACTGCCCCCTATATACAAGAATATAACTACTATAATACTGCTCCTATATACAAGAATATAACTACTATAATACTACCTCCCATATACAAGAATATAACTTCTATAATACTGCTCCTATATACAAGAATATAACTACTATAATACTGCTCCTATATACAAGAATATAACTACTATAATACTACCTCCTATATACAAGAATATAACTACTATAATACTGCTCCTATATACAAGAATATAACTACTATAATACTGCTCCTATATACAAGAATATAACTACTATAATACTGCTCCTATATACAAGAATATAACTACTATAATACTGCCCCTATATACAAGAATATACCTACTATAATACTGCTCCTATATACAAGAATATAACTACTATAATACTGCATCTATATACAAGAATATAACTACTATAATACTACCTCCTATATACAAGAATATAACTACTATAATACTGCTCATATATACAAGAATATAACTATTATAATACTGCTCCTATATAAAAGAATATAACTACTATAATACTGCTCCTATATACAAAAATATAACTACTATAATAATGCTACTATATACAAGAATATAACTACTATAATACTGCTCCTATATACAAGAATATATAACAAGTATAATACTGCTCCTATATACAAGAATATAACTACTATAATACTACCTCCTATATACAAGAATATAACTACTATAATACTGCTTCTATATACAAGAATATAACTACTATAATAGTACCTACTATATACAAGAATATAACTACTATAATACTCCTCCTATATACAAGAATATAACTACTATAATACTGCTCCTATATACAAGAATATAACTACTATAATACTGCTTCTATATACAAGAATATAACTACTATAATAGTACCTACTATATACAAGAATATAACTACTATAATACTGCTCCTATATACAAGAATATAACTACTATAATACTGCTTGTTACGCCGAGCGCTCCAGGTCCCCGCTCCTCCCCGGAGCGCTCGCAGCATCCTCTCATTCACAGCGCCCCGGTCAGACCTGCTGACCGGGTGCGCTGCAATATCACTCCCAGCCGGGATGCGATTCGCGATGCGTGAGGCGCCCGCTCGCGATGCGCATAGCGGCTCCTGTACCTGACCCGTTCCCCGTCTGTCTTGTCCCGGCGCGCGCGGCCCCGCTCCTTAGGGCGCGCGCGTGCCGGGTCTCTGCAATTTAAAGGGCCACTGCGCCACTGATTGGCGCAGTTGTTCTAATTAGTGTGTTCACCTGTGCACTCCCTACTTATACCTCACTTCCCCTGCACTCCCTCGCCGGATCTTGTTGCCATTGTGCCAGTGAAAGCGTTCCCTTGTGTGTTCCTAGCCTGTGTTCCAGACCTCCTGCCGTTGCCCCTGACTACGATCCTTGCTGCCTGCCCTGACCTTCTGCTACGTCCGACCTTGCTCTTGTCTACTCCCTTGTACCGCGCTTATCTCAGCAGTCAGAGATGTTGAGCCGTTGCCGGTGGATACGACCTGGTTGCTACCGCCGCTGCAAGTCCATCCCGCTTTGCGGCGGGCTCGGGGAGTACCAGTAGCAACTTAGAACCGGTCCACCAACACGGTCCACGCCAATCCCTCTCTGGCACAGAGGATCCACCTCCAGCCAGCCGAATCGTGTCAGTAGATCCGGCCATGGATCCCGCTGAAGTCCCACTGCCAGTTGTCGCCGACCTCACCACGGTGGTCACCCAGCAGTCGCAACAGATAGCGCAACAAGGCCACAAGCTGTCTCAACTGACCGTGATGCTACAGCAGCTATTACCACAGCTTCAGCAACAATCTCCTCTGCCAGCTCCTGCACCTCCTCCGCAGCGAGTGGCCGCTTCCGGCCTACGGTTATCTTTGCCGGATAAATTTGATGGGGACTCTAAGTTTTGCCGTGGCTTTCTTTCGCAATGTTCCCTGCACTTGGAGATGATGTCGGACCAGTTTCCTACTGAAAGGTCTAAGGTGGCTTTCGTAGTCAGCCTTCTGTCTGGAAAAGCTCTGTCATGGGCCACACCGCTCTGGGACCGCAATGACCCTGTCACTGCCTCTGTACACTCCTTCTTCACGGAGATTCGAAGTGTCTTTGAGGAACCTGCCCGAGCCTCTTCTGCTGAGACTGCCCTGCTGAACCTGGTCCAGGGTAATTCTTCTGTTGGCGAGTACGCCATCCAATTCCGTACTCTTGCCTCCGAATTATCCTGGAATAATGAGGCCCTCTGCGCGACCTTTAAAAATGGCCCATCCAGTAACATTAAAGATGTGCTGGCCGCACGAGAAATTCCTGCTAACCTGCATGAACTTATTCATCTTGCCACCCGCATTGACATGCGTTTTTCTGAAAGGCGTCAGGAGCTCCGCCAGGATATGGACTTTGTTCGCACGAGGCGGTTTCTCTCCCCGGCTCCTCTCTCCTCTGGTCCTCTGCAATCCATTCCTGTGCCTCCCGCCGTGGAGGCTATGCAAGTTGACCGGTCTCGCTTGACACCTCAAGAGAGGAAACGACGCCGCATGGAGAATCTTTGCCTGTACTGTGCCGGTACCGAACACTTCTTGAAGGATTGTCCTATCCGTCCTCCCCGCCTGGAAAGACGTACGCTGACTCCGCACAAAGGTGAGACAGCTCTTGATGTGAACTCTGCTTCTCCACACCTTACTGTGCCTGTGCGGATATCTTCCTCTACCTTCTCCTTCTCTGTTATGGCCTTCTTGGATTCCGGATCTGCAGGAAATTTTATTTTGGCCTCTCTCATCAACAGGTTCAACATCCCGGTGACCAGTCTCGCCAGACCCCTCTACATCAATTCTGTTAACAATGAAAGATTGGACTGTACCGTGCGTTACCGCACGGAACCTCTCCTAATGTGCATCGGACCCCATCACGAAAAAATTTAATTTTTGGTCCTCTCCAACTGCACTTCAGAAATTCTTCTTGGATTACCGTGGCTTCAACGCCATTCCCCAACCCTTGATTGGTCCACAGGAGAGATCAAGAACTGGTGTACTTCATGTCACAGGGACTGTCTTAAACCGGTTCCCAGTTCTCCCTGTCGGGACCCTGTGGTTCCCCCGGTATCCGGTCTTCCTAAGGCTTATATGGACTATGCTGATGTTTTTTGCAAAAAGCAAGCAGAGACTTTACCTCCTCACAGGCCTTATGACTGTCCTATTGACCTCCTCCCGGGTACTACTCCACCCCGGGGCAGAATCTATCCTCTGTCTGCTCCAGAAACCCAAGCCATGTCGGAATACATCCAGGAGAATTTAAAAAAGGGGTTTATCCGCAAGTCTTCCTCTCCTGCCGGAGCTGGATTTTTTTTTTTGTCCAAAAAAGATGGCTCTCTACGCCCTTGCATTGATTACCGCGGACTTAATAAAATCACGGTAAAGAACCGCTACCCTCTACCTCTTATCTCTGAACTCTTTGATCGCCTACAAGGCGCCCACATCTTTACCAAACTGGACTTAAGAGGTGCTTATAATCTCATCCGCATCAGGGAGGGGGACGAATGGAAGACTGCATTTAACACCAGAGATGGACACTTTGAGTATCTGTTCATGCCCTTTGGCCTGTGCAACGCCCCTGCCGTCTTCCAAGACTTTGTTAATGAAATTTTTCGTCATCTCCTATATTCCTGTGTTGTGGTTTATCTGGACGATATTCTGATTTTTTTCTGCCAACTTAGAAGAACACCGCCAGCATGTCCGCATGGTTCTTCAGAGACTTCGTGACAATCAACTTTATGCCAAAATGGAGAAATGTCTCTTTGAATGTCAATCTCTTCCTTTCCTAGGATACTTGGTCTCTGGCCAGGGACTACAAATGGACCCAGATAAACTTTCTGCCGTCTTAGATTGGCCACGCCCCTCCGGACTCCGTGCTATCCAACGTTTTTTGGGATTCGCCAATTATTACAGACAATTCATTCCACACTTCTCCACTATTGTGGCCCCAATCGTGGCTTTAACCAAGAAAAATGCCAATCCTAAGTCCTGGTCTCCCCAAGCGGTAGACGCATTTAAACATCTCAAGTCTGCCTTTTCTTCTGCTCCCGTGCTCTCCAGACCTGACCCATCTAAACCCTTCCTATTGGAGGTTGATGCCTCCTCAGTAGGAGCTGGAGCGGTCCTTCTACAAAAAAATTCTTCCGGGCATGCTGTTACTTGTGGTTTTTTTTCTAGGACCTTCTCTTCGGCGGAGAGAAACTACTCCATTGGTGATCGAGAACTACTGGCCATTAAATTGGCGCTTGAGGAATGGAGGCACCTGCTGGAGGGATCAAAATTTTCAGTTATCATATACACCGATCACAAGAATCTCTCCTATCTCCAGTCTGCCCAACGACTGAACCCCCGCCAGGCTAGGTGGTCGTTGTTCTTTGCCCATTTTAACTTTGAAATCCATTTTCGCCCTGCTGACAAGAACATTAGGGCCGATGCCCTCTCTCGTTCTTCTGATGCCTCTGAAGTAGAGGTCTCTCCGCAACATATCATTCCTCCGGACTGTCTGATCTCCACTTCTCCAGCTTCCATCAGGCAAACTCCTCCAGGGAAGACCTTCGTTTCTCCACGCCAGCGTCTCGGGATTCTCAAATGGGGTCACTCCTCCCACCTCGCAGGCCATGCGGGCATCAAAAAATCCTTGCAACTCATCTCTCGATTTTATTGGTGGCCTACTCTGGAGACTGATGTTGTTGATTTCGTGCGGGCCTGTACTGTCTGTGCCCGGGATAAGACTCCTCGCCAGAAGCCTGCTGGTCTCCTTCATCCTCTGCCTGTTCCTGAACAGCCTTGGTCACAGATTGGTATGGACTTTATTACGGACTTGCCCTCATCCCGTGGCAACACAGTTGTTTGGGTGGTCGTTGATCGATTTTCCAAGATGGCACATTTTATTCCTCTTCCTGGTCTGCCTTCAGCGCCTCAGTTGGCAAAGCAATTTTTTATACACATTTTTCGCCTTCACGGGTTGCCCACGCATATCGTCTCGGATAGAGGCGTCAAATTTGTGTCTAAATTCTGGAGGGCCCTCTGTAAACAGCTCAAGATCAAATTAAACTTCTCTTCTTCTTATCATCCCCAATCCAATGGGCAAGTAGAAAGAATTAATCAGGTCCTGGGTGACTATTTACGGCATTTTGTTTCCTCCCGCCAGGATGACTGGGCAGATCTTCTACCATGGGCCGAATTCTCATACAACTTCAGAGTCTCCGAATCTTCTGCTAAATCCCCATTTTTCGTGGTGTACAGCCGTAACCCTCTTCCTCCCCTCCCTACTCACTTGCCCTCTGGTTTGCCCGCTATGGATGAAGTGACTCGTGATCTTTCCACCATATGGAAAGAAACCCAAAATTCTCTTTTACAGGCTTCATCCCGGATGAAAAGATTTGCTGATAAAAAAAGAAGAACTCCCCCCATTTTTGCTCCCGGAGACAAGGTATGGGTCTCCGCTAAATATGTCCGCTTTCGTGTCCCCAGTTACAAACTGGGACCACGCTATCTTGGCCCTTTCAAAATCTTGTGCCAGATTAACCCTGTCTCTTACAAACTCCTTCTTCCTCCTTCTCTCCGTATTCCCAATGCCTTCCATGTCTCTCTCCTTAAACCACTCATCCTTAACCGCTTCTCTCCCAAAGTTGTTTCTCCCACTCCTGTTTCCGGTTCATCTGACGTTTCTCTGTGAAGGAGATTCTGGCCTCCAAGACTGTCAGAGGTAAAAGATTTTTTTTTGGTGGATTGGGAAAACTGTGGCCCAGAGGAGAGATCCTGGGAACCTGAGGACAACATCCTGGACAAAAGTCTTATCCTCAGGTTCTCAGGCTCCAAGAAGAGGGGGAGACCCAATGGGGGGGGGGTACTGTTACGCCGAGCGCTCCTGGTCCCTGCTCCTCCCCGGAGCGCTCGCAGCACCCTCTCATTCGCAGCGCCCCGGTCAGACCTGCTGACCGGGTGCGCTGCAATATCACTCCCAGCCGGGATGCGATTCGCGATGCGGGAGGCGCCCGCTCGCGATGCGCATCCCGGCTCCCGTACCTGACCCGTTCCCCGTCTGTCTTGTCCCGGCACGCGCGGCCCCGCTCCTTAGGGCGTGCGCGCGCCGGGTCTCTGCAATTTAAAGGGCCACTGCGCCACTGATTGGTGCAGCAGGCTTAATCAGTATGTTCACCTGTGCACTCCCTACTTATACCTCACTTCCCCTGCACTCCCTCGCCGGATCTTGTTGCCATTGTGCCAGTGAAAGCGTTTCCTTGTATGTTCCTAGCCTGTGTTCCAGACCTCCTGCCGTTGCCCCTGACTACGAACCTTGCTGCCTGCCCTGACCTTCTGCTACGTCCGACCTTGCTCTTGTCTACTCCCTTGTACCGCGCTTATCTTCAGCAGTCAGAGAGGTTGAGCCATTGCTAGTGGATACGACCTGGTTGCTACCGCCGCTGCAAGACCATCCCGCTTTGCGGCGGGCTCTGGTGAACACCAGTAGCAACTTAGATCCGGTCCACCAACACGGTCCACGCCAATCCCTCTCTGGCACAGAGGATCCACCTCCAGCCAGCCGAATCGTGACACTGCTCATATATACAAGAATATACCTACTATAATTCTGCTCCTATATACAAGAATATAACTACTATAATACTGCTCCTATATACAAGAATATAACTACTATAATACTGCTCCTATATACAAGAATATAAGCACTATAATACTGCTCCTATATACAAGAATATAACTACTATAATACTGCCCCTATATACAAGAATATAACTACTATAATACTGCCTCCTATATACAAGAACATAACTATAATACTGCCCCTATATACAAGAATATAACTACTATAATACTGCTCCTATATACAAGAATATAACTACTATAATACTGCTCCTATATACAAGAATATAACTACTATAATACTGCTCCTATATACAAGAATATATAACTACTATAATACTGCTCCTATATACAAGAATATAACTACTATAATACTGCTCCTAGATAAAAGAATATATAACTACTATAATACTGCTCCTATATACAAGAATATAACTACTATAATACTGCTACTATATACAAGAATATAACTACTATAATACTACCTCCTATATACAAGAATATAACTACTATAATACTGCTCCTATATACAATAATATAACTACTATAATACTACCTCCTATATACAAGAATATAACTACTATAATACTGCTCCTATATACAAGAATATAACTACTATAATACTGCCCCTATATACAAGAATATGACTACTATAATACCGCCTCCTATATACAAGAACATAACTATAATACTGCCCCTATATACAAGAATATAACTACTATAATACTGCTCCTATATACAAGAATATATAACTACTATAATACTGCTCCTATATACAAGAATATATAACTACTATAACTGTCACGATTCGGCTTACAGGTAGTGGATCCTCTGTGTCAGCGAGGGATTGGCGTGGACCGTGCTGTTGGACCGGTTCTAAGAGGCTACTGGTGTTCACCAGAGCCCGCCGCAAAGCGGGATGGTCTTGCTGCGGCAGTAGCAACCAGGTCGTATCCACTAGCAACGGCTCAACCTCGCTGACTGCTGAGAAGGCGTGGGACAGAAGGACTAGGCAGAGGCAAGGTCAGACGTAGCAGAAGGTCGGGGCAGGCGGCAAGGTTCGTAGTCAATATGGATAGCAGGAGTTCAGGTAACACAGGCTTGGACAACACTAAACGCTTTCACTGGCACAAGGCAACAAGATCCGGCAAGGGAGTGCAGGGGCAGTGAGCAGATATAGCCAGGGAGCAGGTGGAAGCCAATTAAGCTAATTGGGCCAGGCACCAATCATTGGTGCACTGGCCCTTTAAGTCTCAGAGAGCTGGCGCGCGCGCGCCCTAGAGAGCGGAGCCGCGCGCGCCAGCACATGACAGCAGGGGACCGGGACGGGTAAGTGACTTGGGATGCGATTCGCGAGCGGGCGCGTCCCGCTGTGCGAATCGCATCCCCGACGGCCATATCAGTGCAGCGCTCCCGGTCAGCAGGACCGACCGGGACGCTGCAGGGAGAGAGACGCCGTGAGCGCTCCGGGGAGGAGCAGGGACCCGGAGCGCTCGGCGTAACAGTACCCCCCCCCCCCCTTAGGTCTCCCCCTTTTTTTGTCCGACAACTGCTTTACCTGGGACGAGGACACCGGGAAAGAATGGAGGGTTTCCTCAACGGCAGGCAGTACAGCAGGAGTGGGAATGGGGAGGGAGGGCAGAGGGTGAAGCTTGGCACGGGGCAGGGTGACACCAGGACGGGGGCCATGAGGAGGCACTGAGGCTTGCCTGACGGGACTGGGAGGGGGGGAGAGGCATTTCTTGTGGCAAGCAGAGTCCCAGTTCTTGATTTCCCCGGTGGTCCAGTCAAGGGTGGGGGAATGAAGCTGGAGCCATGGCAGACCGAGGAGGACCTCAGAGGTGCAGTTGGGGAGGACGAAAAATTCAATCCTTTCGTGGTGGGGTCCAATGCACATTAAGAGGGTTTTGTGTGGTAACGCACGGTGCAATCCAATCTAACTCCGTTGACCGCGGAAATGTAGAGCGGCTTGACGAGACGGGTCACCGGGATGCAGAACTTATTCACCAAAGACTCCAAAATGAAATTCCCAGAGGCACCAGAGTCCAAGCAGGCCACGGCTGAGAGGGAGGAGTTGGCTGAAGGAGAAATCCGCACGGGCACCGTGAGACGTGGAGAAGCAGACTTTGAACCAAGAGATGCCACACCCACGTGAGCTGGGTGCGTGCATGCGTTTCCTAGACGTGGAGGACGAATAGGGCAATCCACCAAGAAATGCTCGGTACTGGCACAGTACAGACATAGATTTTCTTCCCTACGGCGATTCCTCTCTTCCTGGGTCAGGCGAGACCGATCCACTTGCATGGCCTCCTCGGCGGGAGGCCCAGGCGTAGACTGCAAAGGATGCTGTGGGAGAGGTGCCCAGAGATCTAAGTCTTTTTACTGGCAGAGCTCCTGATGTCTCTCAGAAAAACGCATGTCAATGCGGGTGGCCAAATGGATAAGTTCTTGCAGGTTGGCAGGAATCTCTCGTGCGGCCAGCACATCCTTGATGCTACTGGATAGGCCTTTTTTAAAGGTCGCGCAGAGAGCCTCGTTATTCCATGATAAATCGGAAGCAAGAGTACGAAATTGGATGGCGTACTCGCCCACTGAAGAATTACCCTGGACCAGGTTCAGCAGGGCAGTCTCGGCAGAAGAAGCTCGGGCTGGTTCCTCGAAGACACTACGGACTTCAGCGAAGAAGGACTGGACTGTGGCTCTGGCAGGATCATTGCGGTCCCAGAGCGGTGTGGCCCAAGACAAGGCCTTTCCTGAAAGAAGGCTCACTACGAACGCCACCTTAGACCGTTCTGTAGGAAACAAGTCCGACAACATCTCCATATGCAGGGAACATTGAGACAGAAATCCACGGCAGAGTCTAGAGTCCCCATCAAATTTGTCCGGCAGGGACAAGCGGAGGCTAGGAGCGGCCACTCGCTGCGGAGGAGGTGCAGGAGCTGGCGGAGGAGATGGTTGCTGCTGTAGCAGAGGCAGAAGTTGCTGTAACGTGGCGGTCAACTGCGACAGCTGCTGTCCTTGTTGGGCAATCTGCTGCGATTGCTGAGCGACCACCGTGGTAAGGTCAGCGAGACTTGGCAGCGGCACCTCAGCGGGATCCATGGCCGGATCTACTGTCACGATTCGGCTTACAGGTAGTGGATCCTCTGTGTCAGCGAGGGATTGGCGTGGACCGTGCTGGTGGACCGGTTCTAAGAGGCTACTGGTGTTCACCAGAGCCCGCCGCAAAGCGGGATGGTCTTGCTGCGGCAGTAGCAACCAGGTCGTATCCACTAGCAACGGCTCAACCTCGCTGACTGCTGAGAAGGCGTGGGACAGAAGGACTAGGCAGAGGCAAGGTCAGACGTAGCAGAAGGTCGGGGCAGGCGGCAAGGTTCGTAGTCAATATGGATAGCAGGAGTTCAGGTAACACAGGCTTGGACAACACTAAACGCTTTCACTGGCACAAGGCAACAAGATCCGGCAAGGGAGTGCAGGGGCAGTGAGCAGATATAGCCAGGGAGCAGGTGGAAGCCAATTAAGCTAATTGGGCCAGGCACCAATCATTGGTGCACTGGCCCTTTAAGTCTCAGAGAGCTGGCGCGCGCGCGCCCTAGAGAGCGGAGCCGCGCGCGCCAGCACATGACAGCAGGGGACCGGGACAGGTAAGTGACTTGGGATGCGATTCGCGAGCGGGCGCGTCCCGCTGTGCGAATCGCATTCCCGACGGCCATATCAGTGCAGCGCTCCCGGTCAGCGGGACCGACCGGGACGCTGCAGGGAGAGAGACGCCGTGAGCGCTCCGGGGAGGAGCAGGGACCCGGAGCGCTCGGCGTAACAATAACTACTATAATACTGCTCTTATATACAAGAATATATAACTACTATAATACTGCTCCTATAAACAAGAATATAACTACTATAATACTGCCTCCTATATACAAGAATATAACTACTATAATACTGCTCCTATATACAAGAATATATAACTACTATAATACTGCTCCTATATACAGGAATATAACTACTATAATACTGCTCCTATATACAATAATATAACTACTATAATACTGCCTCCTATATACAAGAATATAACTACTATAACACTGCTCCTATATACATGAATATAACTACTATAATACTGCTTCTATATACAAGAATATAATTACTATAATACTGCTCCTATATACAAGAATATAACTACTATAATACTGATCCTATATACAAGAATATATAACTACTATAATACTGCTCCTATATACAAGAATATATAACTACTATAATACTACCCATCATTTGTGGACCACTGTATTACATACGTGATCCTTCTTAGCAGCACAAGGATGCCAATATCCTGCGTTGTACCAGCCACACCACCGCAAACTATTTTTACCAGACCACAGCCACTTACTCCTCATCCATGCCATTCTGCAGTGAGGGCAGACATACAGATGCGCGGCACCTTCCCGAGTCGTGGACAACATCTCTAGGCCAGGCTCACATCCGTGCCAGTCTGCGTGAAGAAAGGACGGGAGATTCATCTTCACTGTGCCATTATCCCAGGACCTGCAGCTTCGATCATCAGTCTCAATCGTCTGCTTCACAATCTGCAGATGGTGCCATACCTGAGATATTGGTCGGATATCGGGTGTTGAGTGGTGCAAGCACCAAACTATGTATATGAAACTATAGATATGAACATATACAATCAGCCTACTTGTGACTGCTCAATATAGATGTACTTTAACTAGCTATATTTTTAACAGGTGGTCATTAGAGATGAGCGAATCGAAGCTGACGAACCGGAATTGGTTACGAATTTCATGAAATATTCGATTTGCAACTAATGCGACTATCGCGCAAATCGCTTCATTAAACTCCATTTACTGCGGTCCAGGCTCCAGGGGATGTAAAATGGCGGATCCACATGTCAGTACATGGGACAAGGAACGCTGGGAAGGTGGGAAGGGAAGTAGGCGGGATGACCATGAATCACATGCAGGATGCAGCCTATCAGCAGCCAGTCACCCCTGTGATGTCACAGCCCTATATAATCGGCAGCCATATTGCAGCTTGTCATATAATTCATTACACTGCAGAGAGATAGGACGGACATCGCTGTGTGTTACACAGAAAAGCGCCTTCCAGCAGCGTTTCATCTCCTGGTCACAGCAGCGTTCTCGTAGATGGAGAGCAGTGTTTTATTCACTGAGAAGGATTTTTACTGCAGCCATTAACCTCCCAGTCACTTTCTTCAGCATAGTATTACAGAGAGGGGCAGAGAGCTGTGTGTTGTCTCATACATTTCAACAAGCTGCATCAACTTCATAAACCTCAGCAGAGGAGGCAGGAAGAATTTTTCAGCGCAATTCTGTGTCTTTGTTCCACAACAAATCATCTGCTGGTTATACTAGTCTGTAGACAGTATAATAGCCAGCAGTCCATTCCTAATAGTCTGTGACAGAGTGAAATTTTGTGTTTAGTACACAGCTTTTTTTGGCTGCAGCACTGTTGTATACTGCTGGTGTTTTACAAAGATAAGTTTTTTAAGGGTACTGTAGCACATTTTTTCTGCCCTCCTAAGTGCATACCGCATATGTACATCTAAGTAGTGTACTATTTTGTACCTGTTAATCTGTCAAGGGCCTAGATACCGTGAAAGGACAGACAAAAGTAAACACCTGCTGCTGTTCTAGACAAATACTGTTTTAAGCGTAGTGAAGCGTATTGTACTCCCCTCATATACCCACTAAGTATGTCAGGCAGAGAAGTGCCAGAACGTGCACAGAGGAGTGGCAGAGGCCTAAATCCTTCAGGCAGAGGTTGCAGCACACTAGGGGAGAGTGGCAGCAGGAGTCGCAGCGAGAGGCCTGAGCTCCCGTTATCAGACAGCGGTCGTGTCTCCACCAGCAACCCGTTGTCTGCCGTTGTCGATTGGTTAACACGCTCATCCACTTCATCACAAGTGACATCTGACACCCCCAGTCAACAGTTTGTGGGTTCCTCAGACACAACCCTCAGTTGGCATGGCCCGGGAGCAGTCCCTGTCCTCCCATTGCCTCTGTCCTATGTTGTTCCCTCTCCTAGAGAAGTATCTTATGCTGTGGGTTCAGCTCCACTATTTACTGAGGACGATCTAATAGAGGACAGTCAGCAGCTACTGCCCAGCCAAGAAGGGGAGGAGACATGCGCTGCTTCCTCCGCTAGGCGGCCAAGTAGTGATGCGGAGAGTGACGTGGGTGGCGGTGTTGCAAGGGTTCAGGGTCCTGAAGCAGACACTGTTGGGGAACCTGAGGAGGACATCAGTGACGTGCACACACCTGTTGATGATGATGAAGCCGATCGCAATTGGGAGCCGGGTGCAGAAGGGGCTTCATCATCATCATGAGAAGAGGGTTGCAGGATGCCCGTGAGGCAGCAGCTAAGCCAGCAAGGCAGTAGCACGGTTGGCAGTCAGCGTGGTGGCCGAAGTGGAAATGCTGGAGCCAAACGTGCCCGGGGGAGACCACCTACTTCGCGGCAGCCTACCTTTCCGGGAGGTAGTGGAACAGGGGTTCCTGGAGACGGCGCCAGTAGCAGTCAATCAGTGCGTACTGTAGGTGGGAAAATCAGCTACTCGGTGGTGTGGAAGTTTTTCATCAAGCATCCGGAGGAGGTTCACATAGCCACATGCAAGATATGTCGGCAGAAGGTAAAGCGTGGCCAGGGTCCCAATGTTGGCACCACGGCCCTGCGTCAACATATGCTTCGCCACCATAAAGTGGCCTGAGAGAACCGTGGCTCCGATGTAGTGGTCCAGCCTGCTGCATCACCCAGTGGCCATCCGCTCCCTCCTTCATCCAGCCAAGGCTCCACCACCTCAGCCGAAGGGAGCTGTGTGTCAAACCCTCCTTCTGTCGCTCCTGCTTCTCCCGCTTTTAGTCAGCCATTCCGCCAACAATTCATTGGCGAAGCCATGTCCAAGAAACAACAGTATGCGCCCACTCATCCAACGGCGCAGAAGTTGAATGTGCTCGTGTCCAAGTTGCTGGTGTTGCAGTCCCTCCCTTTACAAGTGGTGGACTCTGCACCTTTCAGAGAACTGATGGCTTGTGCCGAGCCGAGGTGGAGAGTCCCAAGCCGTTATTTCTTTGTGAATAAGCCAGTACCATCACTGCATAAGTTTGTACAAGAGAAGGTGGGCCAGTCCTTGAGCCTGTCGGTGTGTTCAAAAGTGCACGGCAGCGCCGACATGTGGAGCTGTAACTACGGGCAGGGACAATACATGTCCTTTATGGGTCACTGGGTGAATGTGGTTCCTGCACAGCCACAACAGCAACTTGGATAGGTCACAACGCTTCCTCCTCCTCGCTCTCAGCCTGTTGGTCCTGTGACAGTGAGCGACTTCGCCTCCTCATCCTCCACCGTGTCCTCAGCCTCCACTGCCCAGACAAGTCTCAGTGGCCTTCATCGTACCATGTGTGTAGGGCACGGCAGTGTCACACTGTTCTTCACATGGTTTGCCTTGACGAACTGAGTCACACAGGGGAGGAACTGCTAAAAGTGATTCGTAAAGAAATCGTAGCATGGCTTACCCCATGAAAACTGGAAATGGGAACCATGGTGACCGAAAACGGGAAGGACATCTTGCATGCGCTGCGACTGGGAAGGCTGAGCCAATGCACCCTGCATGGTACACATGTTCAATCTGGTTGTCAAGCGGTTCCTGAAGTGTTCCCCCCATTTGCAAGACATCCTGACAGTGGAAAGGAAACTTTGCATGCACTTCAGCAACTCGTACACCACAAAGCACACCTTCCTTGAGCTTCAGCGTAAGAACGGTATCCCCAACATAGTCTGATTTGTGACGTTGCAACAAGTTGGAATTCCACCCTGCATATGTTGGACCGACTATACGAACAGAGAAAAGCCATCACCGATTTCTTGATAATCCAGGCGGATAGGGGTAATCTTGTATGTAACTTCAATGTGAACCAGTGGCAGCTCATACGTGACACCTGCCGTTTGCTGAGGCCCTTTGAGGAAGCCACATTATTCGTAAGTCCTTTTAGTAAGACATTTTTTCACCCACCTACGTCGCTGGGTACTGGTATTGCCACCCACCACACCACTCTGTCACCGGGTCACTTTCAGGACTCCTGATGCTGTTATTGCTACCTCCAGGCTGTCTCATTCAGCCACTATGTGGTCTCTTCTCATGCTTCAGCCAACGCCAGGCTGTGTCATTCAGACACTATATGATCTCCTCATGCTTCAGCCACTTCCAGGCTGTGCCATTCAGACACTATATGGTCTCCTCATGCTTCAGCCAACTCCAGGCTGTGCCATTCAGACACTATATGATCTCCTCATGCTTCAGTCACCTCCAGACTGTACCATTCAGACACTATATGGTCTCCCCATGCTGCCACAAACTCCAGGCAGCCATTCAGCCATTTTATGGTCTCCTCATGCTTCAGCCACCCCCAGGCTGTGTCATTCAGCCAATATATGGTTTACTGATGCTGCAGGGCCTGGGCCTAAAAATGTTGTTATGGTAGCACTAGCTACCATAAATCTTCAATTTGAATTTAAAAATTTCATCTTTCAATCTTAGAGATTGTGAAGCCCTCATGCTGCTGCCAGCTCCAGGGTGTGTCATTCAGCCACTATATGGTTTCCTCATGCTGCCAACACCTCCAGGCTGTGTCATTCAGCCACTATATGGTCTCCTCATGCTGCCAACACTTCCAGGCTGTGTCATTCAGCCACTATATGGCCTCCTCATGCTGCCAACACCTCCAGGCTGTGTCATTCAGCCTCTATATAGTCTCCTCATGCTACCAACACCTCCACGCTGTGTCATTCAGCCACTATATGGTCTCCTCATGCTGCCAGCACCTCCAGGCTGTGTCATTCAGCCACTATATGGTCTCCTCAAGCTGCCAAACACCTCCACGCTGTGTCATTCAGCCACTATGTGGTCTCCTCATGCTGCCAACACCTCCACGCTGTGTCATTCAGTCACTATATGGTCTCCTCATACAGCCAACACCTCCACGCTGTGTCATTCAGTCACTATATGTTCTCCTCATGCAGCCAACACCTCCAGGCTGTATCATTCAGCCACTATATGGTCTCCTCATGCTGCCAACACCCCCACGCTGTGTCATTCAGCCACTATATGGTCTCCTCATGCTGCCAACACCTCCAGGCTGTGTCATTCAGTCACTATATGGTCTCCTCATGTTGCCAACACCTCCAGGCTGTGTCATTCAGCCACTATATGGTCTCCTCATGCTGCCAACACCTCCACGCTGTGTCATTCAGCCACTATATGGTCTCCTCATGCTGCCAACACCTCCACGTTGTGTCATTCATCCACTATATGGTCTCCTCATGCTGCCAACACCTCCACGCTGTGTCATTCAGCCACTATATGGTCTCCTCATACTGCCATCACCTCCAGGCTGTGTCATTCAGCCACTATATGGTCTCCTCATGCTGATAAAACCTCCAGGCTGTGTCCTTCAGCCACTATATTGTTACGCCGAGCGCTCCGGGTCCCTGCTCCTCCCCGGAGCGCTCGCGACGTTCTCCCTTCTGCAGCGCCCCGGTCACACCCGCTGACCGGGAGCGCTGCACTGACATTCATGATGGGGATGCGATTCGCATAGCGGGATGCGCCCGCTCGCGAATCGCATCCCAAGACACTTACCCGTCCCGGTCCCCGGCTGTCATGTTCTGGCGCGCGCAGCTCCGCTCTCTAGGGCGCGCGTGCGCCAGCGCTCTAAGATTTAAAGGGCCAGTGCACCAGTGATTGGTGCCTGGCCCAATCAGTCTAATTAGCTTCCACCTGCTCCCTGTGTATATTACCTCACTTCCCCTGCACTTCCTTACCGGATCTTGTTGCCATTGTGCCTTGAGAAAGCGTTCCTTGTGTGTTCCTAGCCTGTGTTCCAGACCTCTTGCCGTTGCCCCTGACTACGATCCTTGCTGCCTGCCCTGACCTTCTGCTACGTCCGACCCTGCTCTTGTCTAGTCCCTTGTACCGCGCCTATCTCAGCAGTCAGAGAAGTTGAGCCATTGCCGGTGGATACGACCTGGTTGCTACCACCGCTGCAAGTTCATCCCGCTTTGCGGCGGGCTCTGGTGAAAACCAGTAGCAACTTAGAACCGGTCCACCGACACGGTCAACGCCAATCCCTCTCTGACACAGAGGATCCACCTCCAGCCTGCCGAATCCTGACATATATGGTCTCCTCATGCTGCCAACACCTCCAGGCTGTGTCATTCAGCCACTATATGGTCTCCTCATGCTGCCAACACCTCCACGCTGTGTCATTCAGCCACTATTTGGTCTCGTCATGTTGCCAACACCTCCAGGCTGTGTCATTCAGTCAGTATATGGTCTTCTCATGCTGCCAACACCTCCACGCTGTGTCATTCAGCCACTATATGGTCTCCTCATGCTGCCAACACCTCCAGGCTGTGTCATTCAGCCACTATATGGTCTCCTCATGCTGCCAAACACCTCCACGCTGTGTCATTCAGCCACTATGTGGTCTCCTGATGCTGCCAACACCTCCACGCTGTCATTCAGCCACTATATGGTCTCCTCATGCTGCCAACACCTCCACACTGTGTCATTCAGTCACTCTATGGTCTCCTCATGCTGCCAACATCTCCAGGCTGTGTCATTCAGCCACTATATGGTCTTCTCATGCTGACAACACCTCCATGCTGTGTCATTCAGTCACTATATGGTCTCCTCATGCTGCCAACATCTCCACGCTGTGTCATTCATCCACTATATGGTCTCCTCATGCTGCCAACACCTCCACGCTGTCTCATTCAGCCACTATATGGTCTCCTCATGCTGCCAACACCTCCACGCTTTGTCATTCAGCCACTATATGGTCTCCTCATGCAGCCAACACCTCCAGGCTGTGTCCTTCAGCCACTATATGGTCTCCTCATGCTGCCAACATCTCCAGGCTGTGTCCTTCAGCCACTATATGGTCTCCTCATGCTGCCAACACCTCCAGGCTATGTCATTCAGCCACTATATGGTCTCCTCATGCTGCCAACACCCCCCACGCTGTGTCATTCAGCCACTATATGGTCTCCTCATGCTGCCAACACCTCCACGCTGTGTCATTTAGCCACTATTTGGTCTCATCATGTTGCCAACACCTCCAGGCTGTGTCATTCAGTCACTATATGGTCTCCTCATGCTGCCAACACCTCCAGGCTATGTCATTCAGCCACTATATGGTCTCCTCATGCTGCCAACACCCCCCACGCTGTGTCATTCAGCCACTATATGGTCTCCTCATGCTGCCAACACCTCCACGCTGTGTCATTTAGCCACTATTTGGTCTCGTCATGTTGCCAACACCTCCAGGCTGTGTCATTCAGCCACTATATGGTCTCCTCATGCTTCAGCCACCTTCAGGCTGTACCATTCCGACAGTATATGGTCTCCTCATGCTGCCAACACCTCCAGGCTCTGTAATTCAGCCACTATATGGTCTCCTCATGCTGCCAACACCTCCACGCTGTGTCATTCAGTCACTATATGGTCTCCTCATGCTGCCAACACCTCCAGGCTATGTCATTCAGCCACTATATGGTCTCCTCATGCTGCCAACACCCCCCACGCTGTGTCATTCAGCCACTATATGGTCTCCTCATGCTGCCAACACCTCCACGCTGTGTCATCTAGCCACTATTTGGTCTCGTCATGTTGCCAACACCTCCAGGCTGTGTCATTCAGCCACCATATGGTCTCCTCATGCTTCAGCCACCTTCAGGCTGTACCATTCCGACAGTATATGGTCTCCTCATGCTGCCAACACCTCCAGGCTCTGTAATTCAGCCACTATATGGTCTCCTCATGCTGCCAACACCTCCACGCTGTGTCATTCAATCACTATATAGTCTCCTTATGCTGCCAACACCTCCATGCTGTGTCATTCAGTCATTCAGCCACTATATGGTCTCCTCATGCTGTCAACACCTCCACACTGTGTCAATCAGCCACTATCTGGTCTCCTCTTACTGCCAACACCTCCATGCTGTGTCATTCAGTCATTCGGCCACTATATGATCTCCTCATGCTGCCAACACCTCCACGCTGTGTCATTCAGCCACTATATGGTCTCCTCATGCTGCCAACACCTCCACGCTGTGTCATTCAGCCACTATATGGTCTCCTCATGCTGCCAACACCTCCACTCTGTGTCATTCAGCCACTATTTGGTCTCCTCATGCAACCAACACCTCCAGGCTGTGTCATTCAGCCACTATATGGTCTCCTCATGCTGCCAAAACCTCCAGGCTATGTCATTAAGCCACTATATGGTCTCCTCATGCTGCCATCATCTCCAGGCTGTGTCATTCAGCCAATATATGGTTTTCTCATGCTGACTACACCTCCATGCTGTGTAATTCAGCCACTATATGGTCTCCTCATGCTGTCAACACCTCCACACTGTGTCATTCAGCCACTATATGGTCTCCTCATGCTGCCAACACCTCCACACTGTGTCATTCAGCCACTATCTGGTCTCCTCATACTGCCAACACCTCCATGCTGTGTCCTTCAGTCATTCAGCCACTATATGGTCTCCTCATGCTGACAACACCTCCAGGCTCTGTAATTCAGCCACTATATGGTCTCCTCATGCTGCCAACACCTCCACGCTGTGTCATTCAATCACTATATAGTCTCCTTATGCTGCCAACACCTCCATGCTGTGTCATTCAGTCATTCAGCCACTATATGGTCTCCTCATGCTGTCAACACCTCCAAACTGCGTCAATCAGCCACTATCTGGTCTCCTCTTACTGCCAACACCTCCATGCTGTGTCATTCAGTCATTCGGCCACTATATGATCTCCTCATGCTGCCAACACCTCCACGCTGTGTCATTCAGCCACTATATGGTCTCCTCATGCTGCCAAAACCTCCACGCTGTGTCATTCAGCCACTATATGGTCTCCTCATGCTGCCAACACCTCCACGCTGTGTCATTCAGCCACTATTTGGTCTC